>NW_010236350.1:0-67143 GCF_000690775.1 Eurypyga helias
AACTCTGTCCCAGCCTAAACCAGCACATACCCCTACTCCATGTTCTCATTCCTAGTCTGATGTGTGAAGCCTGTTCCATTTTGCAGCGGAGTCCTGGCTCCTCTGCAGACAATACTGAAAACAGTGGAATGACTCTCTTCTGGGAGATGAAGCTCATGTGTGGCACTTTGGGCAGCTCTCCCCCTCTTGGATGTACTTTGCTCCTGGTCTAGCTTCAATAGAGAAAGATCTGTCATGCACGTGCTTTGGAGTTTACTGTAGTGAGGCCGCGTACTGAAAGCTTTAGGGGTGGAAGACACCAGTTTCGTGTGACGATTTGGTATGAAAACAAACACATTAACTTAGAAATGCAGTAGTCTTGGATATGTGGTCTCTTATACTTCACTATCTGGAATAAAAGAAGTGCCTATTTACTGTCTTGTTTCAAACTCATTTAAACTCATGATAAATAAGATGTCTTTCTGGTGACTGCATCCAATTTGTGCATGATATTTGGGTGAAAATGGGATGTGAAGGAAATTAAATGCATTATAAACCTCCCAGGGATATCTGGGAATCTTTTCAATGTGTGACCTGAGAGGAAAAAATGCAATTGCCATTAGAGACTTTTTTTTCCTTTCCCCTAAACTATAGTTGTGCAATCTGCTGCTTACTGCAGGAAACCAGACAACGTGCTGTACATTTCAGATTGGGTTGTCATTATCTTATTTCCCATGATATCAAGCAGCATTTTGGGCAAGATGGGATTGGAGATAGTCATACACAATACTGTCCATTTCTGAGAGAATGGAAAGAAATGCAAAGCATGCAAATACCCATGTATTTTTTATTAATGACTCATCTAAGAGTTCAGGGACAATGTGAGCAAGTGATGGATATAAACGGGCTGGCTAAGTGTGGAACAACTAAGCTGAATGTGAACAATCACATTTTATCTGATTGTCAAGAACATGCACAACACAGTGCAATCTCTTTTGTAAACAAATCTCTTTTGTAAACAAATCACCTCTACTAATCAGAGAGGATGTCCTAATGGTAAAGGGGTAAATAACTGCATGATGACAGTATTTATCCGGGAAATTAGGTTCTTTCAAACAACATAAAGCTCTACAAAGCAACTACACTTCAGAAATCCTTAGATGCATCATAAATGACAATAAAAATAAAAGTCTATCTTTAAATGAACAAATAAAAGGTTCAGAATAAGTATGCCTTTAGTGGCCTCTGTCCCCATGGATAATTATTTTGTTCTTCAGTGTGGAAAGGATTGAGATTTTTTTTTTTTTTTCTCCTAATCAGCCAGAAGAGCCCATCAATCTGCTACCACAACCTGTTCACCATTTTCTCAAGCACACAAAGTCAGGGAGCTGGAATGAACGCAAGCTGGTACATAACTCATTATGCCCTTTCTGATCAGCGTTTATTGTTACACCTTCCCGCTTCTCCACAAAATACAAAGGACTAAAAAGCATTTACCGTTTAAAATTTAGATTAATTTATGGGCACCTTTTTGTTTTAGGAATAATTCATTTTTATATCAGGAATTCACAGAAAGGCATATATGTCTTGGCGTATCAGGATGTCATTTTACTGTTGATCTTTTCTTTTTAATTAAATCTCTGGAGGCATTCAAAACTTCCTAAGCATTTTCCAAGCACACAGTAGTTACTGTATAATAACAAAGGTCTAAGAACAACAGCAGATGCAGGGAAGGAGCCCAGCTGAGAAGCAGAAATTGGGCAAAACTTTGTCCCTGGCGCTGTTTTCACAGTGCCCTGGTGCCATTCTGCCAAACTTTTGCTGCGTCCCACTTTTGCCGCTGATTCACATCAACAGTTTTGGCTGTAGATACAGTTTCCAACTATTTCAACTTCAGTGAAGCAGCCTCAATCTGATATGCTATTCCCACCCCATCCTTCCAGAAATGTTTTTCCCTGCAGCGTGCACATCCCATTCTGCAGCTGCTCTTGCTGCTACAGAGGAGGTGCGGTACGTTCTCACCAAGCGCAACCTTCCGACGCACACGGCGTGCCTCTGGGTGCACCCGCTGTCTAGCCCTGCAGTCACCTCTTCCTGCAGACTCTTGGGATGGTGGACAACACTTGAGATCCTGAAGCAGATGGTAGGATCAGTTTGAGCACTTGTAAAAGCCATCCTATTGCGAAGCTGCCTTTTGGAAGGCAACTTCCTCATTCCCACTAGCTTTTTGGCTGCTCTGCAGTAGGTCACACCCTGCTGAAAATGAACCCACCTGAAAAAGGGATTCTGTTTCCCACCAGCTCCATCCCTCCCTGCAGCTGTCTCTGCGCTCCCTGAGCACCAGTGCGGGCATGGAGCAGGATGAAATTTTGACCTCATCAGCATGCAGGGGGAGAAGTCACTTTTTCAGTTGGCTGAAATAGGTTGTGTGCCTGCACCCAGAGCTGGGCAGGCACAGTTGGCCAGTCTTCTGTCACTGCTTTCTCATGTCTGGACTGTCCCTTGGATCTCCTCCATGCATAACATCCAAGTCCACTTTTTCATTACTCCATGTCGTTTTCCAGGCTGTATCACACATCCAGGATAGCAGAAGGAGAGGAGAAAGGAAAGTGCCTGAGGACACACGTGGACACCATTGTGACCCTCGTTGTTCCTTCAGGCAGCTATCCAGAAGCATACAATCATGCCATGGCTGCAGACATTATCTGCTACTTTTCACAGGACAGATTTTATAAACCTAAGTAGATTTTCAGTGTTTCTGAACCGTTTATACTAAAGGAAACCAGATGTATGAATTATAGCCAGTCTGGCATGCTGGTTTTTGTAACTAGCCACCGAGTTCACAGTAAATGGATTAAATGTTCTAGCTTTCCCAAAGAAAAGAAGGAAGGAAAAACTGTGTAGAAAGAGGCCTAATAGGGGTATGGAAATATTTCATATTATTTTCTTGCCATCGTCTCTTTCATTGTAGTGAGATTCCTTCCTATCAAAGAAAAGAGAAAAGTAAGAACTGTCTTTCCACATACTGTCTTTTTACATCTAAGTGACTCATGTTTTCGTGACACTTTTCTGTGTCATAGTTCCATCAAGCAATTGTGGGCTGGGATGTGTGACAAGGCTGAACAAACTTGTCTGAAACACAGACACAATAATTCATTTATGAATAAAAATTCCTCCATGGGTATTTGTGTAAACTAACACCAAGCATACAAATATTTGCAGAAAAATAAACAAATAAAAAATGTTAAGCAATACACTCAGTGCAAGGGGTGAGTTGAATTTAATGGCTGTTATGTTTCCACATCTATATAGAGGTTTGAAATATCAGAATTTGATGTTTGAAATACCAGAATAAATATTTCTATTCCATGCGTTGCATGAACATCACCAAGAGGACAGACTTGCTCCAATTTCATTTGTGCAACTCGTCTTTGAAAAAGCAGGTTGTGTAACTTGATTTTCTAAAATGAAATATAGATGGTATCTTACTTTAGGAGAAAATATGTTGCTAAACTGGTAAAAGTATTATCAAAGCCTTTTTGTACTGTTTTTCTAGTTGGAAGAGGAACATACTATTACCAAGTTAATCATCATTCTTTATCACTGTTTCTGTATAGAGCTTGTGAGAAACAGTGAGGACAACCACCATGTCTGAAATTTTCCTTTTACTGAAGTACAACAAAGCTGACACATCTTTGGAGGCCTTTTTTAATTGCTGAATGTTGGCAATGCTAAATACCTGTGAAAAGGAAAAAGGTTTCCCCTCCTAGTAGATAGGATCCAGTATCCACTGCAGCACAACAGTATCAGATGATTTTATTTTTCCTATTTTTTTCCTTGAAAAAATATATGACATCTGTAAGCAGCATTTTAAGGAAGTTATTCTACATTGCTGTATCAGTTTTTAGAATGATGTTCACAGTTCTTTTTCTGCCTCCTCACTTTCCCTCCCTTTTGAAAACATGAAAAGCAACTTCCCCAATAGATGCTGTCCTATTCCATTTAACAAACATTGATTTTTCTCCCCCATGTTTTGAGTGGAGCCAAAACTAGCATTGCTTATTATTTTCAATAGAAACAAAAATATCCGCTTAACTACCACCTAGTCCTGTCATGCCAAAACGTGTTTATTTCTATATAACAGCATCCACAGTACTGATGTACAGCACCGGGAATAGTAGTTGTTCATTTGCTGCCATGCACTTAGCCAAGGGGAAACAAAATTGGATCTTTTCTGCAAAACTTGAGAATAGGAATGAACAGCCTTCTCCAAACCAAATTATTGAAAATATGTTTTGTGACTTTATTAGTCCTTGGATCACATCCCATTTGCTTGGCAGATATAAGTATTTATTAAAGTCTTAGTGTCTTCATTAAAAGGTATAATGTTTAAAGATTGTATCTTTGGTTTTATACTTTCACATTCAGAAAATCTGAAATCAGTGTTATTTTTGATAGCAGTAAACTGTGGGTACGACAGCATACGATCGAGCCTAACATTTCTTCTTTCCTGTTCTTACTTATGGCTGTATGGATCTGGAAGCACTGCAATGAAATCAGTGTTGGTACGTCAGCACTATAGCCAGATTAGTGATAGCAGAATTTCACCAACGTATGTTATTCTGGTAAACAGAGGAACTGGATTAGGTGAATGTGCACAAAGTTTAGGAATTGCATGAAAACTGGCCTCAATCACAGGTCAGGGGCAGAGGAGCTCAGGTGGGTAAGGAGAGTGGGACAGAACTGCACAGGGGCTTGAATGCAGAGGCACAAACCTGATGGTCTTGGGGTGGCCACAAAAGACGGAATTCAAATAAATTCACAACAAACTTAATCCCTAAATAAACTGGGTGGATGGGATCTCTCTCCAGAGGTCTCCAGAGCTGACTACATCTCTTCATTTACTGTACAGGGAGTCAGGCAGGACTGTTCTACCAAGTGTTTAGAATTGAAAAGTTACAGAGGATTGATCCCAAACCATCCCCATACCCCCCTAGATTCCCTAGTCTGTTTTTCCAACACTGAGTAGTCTTATGGGCAAATATAGGTAATCCATATTCATAAATCTCTCTTGGATGAAACTGGAGCTGTTAGTATGAATTTTTTTCTGTTGGACAATGCTCTTTTTAGAAAACCAAAAATTTTGTGGGGAGAATTAATATGATGGTTCCCTGGCCACTGGCCTGGAAGCCTCGCCAATGTGCAGCCAGCCAGCAATCTTTCTGTGAAAAATGTTCCATTTTAAAATTTTTCACCCTCAGTTAAAACAATTTTTTTCCCACTGTGAAAGTTGTAGAGGGAACAGATTTTTACTTTCCAGCCAACACTGTCTGTGTGTTGTTATTAATATTTATGATGATTACAACATATCAGGCAAGTGGCCTTGTGTGATGAACATTAGCTTTTTATATTACTTTGACCTTCTCTAGACTGCATGAACATTTTTACTCTTGATCTCCCAATCATTTAAAAGATCAGGACACAGATAATTTAGAAGAATTAAGGAGCTCAAGTGTAGGATTTTACAACGTTGCCCCTATCCTATTGATTAGTTCTGTTTCATCCCCATAATATAGTTAGTGCACCTAGACAAACGTACAGAAATTGCTCTTTCAAGAGGAATGTCAAAACAATAAATAGATTAGTCATACCAGCTGTATTGATTTGTGACAACCTTGATGTATGCAATCGTTCGGGATTCAAACATTTATCTGGAGGAAAAAAATATATTTGCTGCATTGGGGCTCACTGAGAGAAAATGTTGTTAGGCCTCTTAAAATTCCCTGCATAGTGGCAGGCTTTTAAATGCAATGAGATATCCTCAGTACATTTCCATATTAATCAATAAGATGAAAGGCAAAAATCAATTTTGTCTGTGCAACTGTGTGTGACACCTCCCTAAGAGCCATACTGTTGGGATGGATTCTTGCCAGCAACGCTGGCCATAGGTTGATTGTTTATTTATGGCAAGGAAAGGCATAAAGTCAGCTGAGTGACGAACTAGCAAGAAAGATGTTACTCATAGGATGTCTCTTTAAAAATCTGGCATTGGTACCTGGGAAATATGTATTTCAGATCTTAATAGCAATTGTGGTTTCCCACATAAAACAGGGCCAAAAATTTTTGATTCAGAAGATAAAAAGGCTGAATTTACCAAAAGAACTGAGGAGCATCCAGATGTTCTCTGACCGACGTGGCAACACTGAGGAATTTGCCACCATAGTCTTGGGATTAGCAAAGTATCATTATTGTAACACTAAGAAATGAATGAAATGTGATCTTTTAGTTTCATATTCTACATCTCCCTTCCTGCACTGGAATAGACAATGAACCTTAACAAGTCCCCATGTCACCCACAGTTTGGCTGGCCTCTATTACATCCTCCAGTAATTCTTCTAGTTCAAGACTGTAGAGTGCTGGATTGCAGTATGTGTCATGTTTGAAAGCTTACATTTATAACTACTTCTGCAATGCTGTATCCAAGATCTTATTTTCCTGTAGATTTATTCATAAATATTAACCTGTTTTCTTTGGTGCTCTGTTTCTTCATTAGTTATATCTAATATTCAGTGTGGGGTTTGGGGTTTTTTGGGTTTGTTGGTTTGGTTTGGTTTTTTGTTTTTTACAATTGGTAAACTGCTGTTATGGTAGTATAAACTGAAAGGCTTGGTTTTGAGTCACAATAGTAATTGCAGATCCCTTCATTGCCTAAAAAATGTTAGAATTTTTTTTCTTATAACCATTGCTTGATTACATTTTACTGCTCAGTCATTCAGTATTATGAAGTCCTTCTCCAGTTTTCGGAGAAACTCTTCATCTTTACTCTCCTGAACACACCAGTGTGCTTTTTCACCTCACTCTTTAGCCCGATTCCCAGATCATTTATTACAAGATTACAACAATCTGAAGCATAGAGTTCTGCAGAGTCTGTGAAAAACGTATTAATTGAAGCAAAAGTTATCCCAATCTGAGCTTTCTACAACTAAACTCAGACTGTAAGCCCAACTTCTAGATAGGTGAAATGTATTGAAGCCCAGGCCCAGAAGCTCAGGAAAAGCCTGGGTTAGGAAGGGACCTGTGGGGACCGTCTAGTTTCCAACCTTCTATTGAAGGCAGGGACTTAGGTTTTTTAGGATTCTGCCAAGGCAAGTCTGAATATTTTCAGTGAGAGATTCCACCACATACCTGGCCAACCTATTCCAGAGGTTAATTGTTCATGTGGTGATTTATTTTTTTTTTTTAATATCCAAACAGAAACCTGTGACCATTTTGTCCTGTCACTCCACATCCATGTGAAGACAGTTTCCCAATCTTCTCTGTGCCTAACCTTTAGGCACTGTAGACTGATGAGATCCCCCCTGAGCCTGCTCTTTGTAGGCTGAACAAACTCAGGTCATTCATCCTTCCTTGATTTGTCAAGTTCTCCAACCCTTTCATCATCTTCCACTGGACCCTTCTGACACAAGGAATGGCTAAATATTAATTGATAATCTTAATGCATCACTGAAGATGCACGGCACGCAGCAGTAGAGAGTATGGAATAAAAAAAAATATTCAAGGAAAAATAAAAATAGAATGAGAACCTATGTCCTTCTGTTAAATCATCCTCAGTAAGCTGCCAATAAGAACAGCAAGTGTGTTGGGTTTAAACTGGGTTTTTACAGAAAAGATTAAAGTCATAGATGTCACCACACTTCTTAGTAGAAAGACTATGTGTAGATTAGATGCTGCTAAAGGGTGAAATTAGTCTTGAAATAACCAAACAGTTTCTTGAAACGAACTGCTTATAAAAGTAAAATTTGTATCACTTCTCAAGAAGAGATAATTAGCAGCTCAATAATTATGTTTTCAAAAGTGTACCATAAATTCTGTCAAGGTTGGAAAAAGTTCTACTGCATAAATTTTAGAAATATAAGTAAGGAATAAAATAAAAAACAGTGCAGAAAATACAATCACTATAAATTTTCCAGAGATACTGGAAAAAATATGTCAAGACTGACATGGGAAATATGAATTATAAATCAGTTGTGATAAAGAGGATGAGGAATTCAGATGCATCAAGGGAATTGAGACAGTTTTCTGAGTCAGACATATGGGCCAAAAAGGGGCTCAGCAAAACAACACTAATGAGATCCAACTTTTAAAGTTTTATAGTTCTAGACACCACAATACCAAAGAGCTCTTTTAAAAGAAATAAAGAAAACTGCAAAAGACCTGAGGAAATCACTTATGAAAACAAAGTAAAAAAATTAGCATGGGAAGTGTGACCAAGCGCAAATGAAAGGAGGGCATAGCAGATGTCTACAAATATCTGAGAGCTGTAAAAGTCAAGAAAACAATAGGACTGTTTAAGTTGATATGAGGTAGCTTATAGAGATAGTCGGGTGAAATTAAGCAGCAGAAAAATTACACCACATAACTGGACAAATATCCTAATAGTGATGTACAGTAGACAATGAAATAGCTTTCTTAGAAAAAGTGGGAAGAATGTAAGTAAGCTATTTTAAAATTGGCCTGAACATATAGCTAGGGAATGTGTACCATGGGTAGTAACTCTGCATGGGCAGCGGAATGGCTGAAAAAATCTTAGAGGTTCTAACGTCTGTGACTGTACCAAGATAATGCAAGCTACATACTCCAGAATTTTTTTTCTGAGGAAAGGATGCATTAAATGCAAAATTTCAGACTATGGTTTGCTGTCTTCCACCATTTGAGCATCTCTCATTAAGAAGAGACAGAAAGATGGACTTTTTTCAGTGTTCCAAACCCCACATATCTTTGCCCATTAGTCTATGATAATACAGATCTGAAGAGTGGACTCTAGCAGGTAGCATACAGGCATGCATCAGTGTGTTATTTTATTTACTAGCAACATTTTCTGTGACTGATGATAAAACTATTTAAACATCTCGGCATATGGAAAAAGCAACAAGACAAAGATTTTATAAATGTGTTGCATTTTATTAATTGCTTCATGTGAAACATTCAGACAGAATCCTCAACAGCATTTGGCACTAACATTTGCTAAAAGCCCAGTTCAGAAAAACATCTTGCATTCAGCTCCCATAGGGTAGTGGAAAAATAGTAATAGTAGACACAGATTATCATTTTGCCTAGTCTTTGCTACTTTCATTTTGCATATGTGAACAAAAATAAGATATAAACTAATAACAGTGCACTAAATTATTTAGAGTTGCTCAAAGTTATAGAAAGACAAAGAAGCAAAATAATTTTAATATGGTCATTTTTTTTCAGTAAGTGGAATAAAAATGTGAAATGCTCAAAAAAACCCAGTGAACCTGCAGTTCACCCTACAAAATTAATTTTGTTCTTTTCAGCTGCAATAAATGACAACTGCACGTCAACGATTTTTTCATACATATATTGTACATGATATTAAACTGATTTCTTCAGCCACTCTACATAAAAGAGACAGAGACAAACCCTGCAGGTGTGACAAAAAAAATATCCATTATCTCAGAAATGGGTATGAAAACCTTTAGCTTATTCAAACTGTTGACAAATATTTTTTTCCTTTTTAGAGAGAAGAGTAAGTTATATTGTCATAAATCAATATCACTACATAGCTGATAAGAAATATAAAAAAAAAAACCCGCATAATTCTTAATTCTGCAGATTCTTATAACTAAAATTAAACCTAGTTAATAAATAACTACATCCGATTATCTACACACATTTTTAAAATCTGTCTTTTTAATTACTTTGTAATTGACCTGGCAGGCACAATTCTGGGTTCCAGTCCCACCTGCAAGAACTTAGGATGTACTTTTCACTACACCAGCCTTTGGTCATCAGCTCTACAAGCTTAAGCCAGAAAACTGGATTTATCCCTTCATGACTGTGTGCCTTAAATGCTAAGATAGAAGCCAATTTTTCTGTCCAGCTGAATAGCTAAATATTCCACAGAAGCAGCTTTGAAAGGAGAGCTATCAGGCACGTAAGTATAGCAGAGGTGGTTAGGGTGTTTTTTTCAGCAGGTAAAATTTTGAGCCTCCTCACAGCAGCCAACCAAAGAATTGAAATGGAGTCTCCCACATCTTGGCTGTACTGTGTGAAGGTAGGCACCTTCAGGACTGCAATCTTCTTCACTACTCCTTTGAAGAACCCCATGCTCTAGGAAAAGCCACAGTAACAGTCTGCTCAGAAGGGCTGAGAGGGTGAATTGATCCCTACCAGGCTGCCATGAAGTGTCGTTAATCTTTAGAAAGTATTTAAGAGTGACCTGAAGTTTGCACAGGGTCTGACTTTTGCCCTGCCCATTGCCAGTGTCTTCTCAGAAAACAGGTCCGTCACACAGATCAGGGTGGGACTGCCGCTGTGACAGTTCTCTAGGGGAATGCATGCAGTCCCCTTTATCCACACACTGACACACACCTGGAACCAGCTTCTTTGGACCACAGCCTGGACCTCAAGACCATCCAGACTCTGCACCCAGACATGGACCCTTCACCAAGTGTCTGGCTTAGACCTTGGGTCTTTGCAGCTGCTACTCACAAGGTAGTCCAGCTTGAAGTTTGCTAGCACAACATCGTACACACACACAGGGAGAATACACTGCACACCCACACCATCACAGAATGGTTAGGAATGGAAATTAATAAGAATATACTGCAGACTTCAGTGATCAGGCAGCCAAGTTTGCTGACCAGCAGTGTTCCTACATGGATAGCCTCATTTGTATGCCCTCTTCTCCGCATTTTCCCATGCTTGTTCCCCAACTCACCTTAATCCATCTCTTTCTTTGCTTTGATTTTCTCCCATGAATCCACCCTGGGTACTTTTTCCCTATTGGTCCCTCTTTTGCTAACCATCCATGACATCCTGCCATCCTTCGTGGCGCTGTGACTTTTGTTCAGCTGCCCGCTCTGCTTCTTGTTACCTCCAGGAAAATCTCACTTACCTAAACCTCAAGCAAGGACTAGTCATTTGCCCGCATCCTTAACAGATAATCTTAACTGGATATTGATACCTGAATATCAAAATAAGGAATACTGAGATCCCCTTTATATAAGTGCAAACATGAGTTTTAAGAAAAGTACCTTCCCACACCACAAAAAAAAAAAAAGGATGTAGAGAATTATAATGTTTTTATGGCAATACATATGTGGAGTTTAATGACAGTCAGAGAGGAAATCTGTCAATTATTCCTCATCAGAATAGAACTGTACAGTGTTCTCATGTGAATAATCATGTGAAAAGGGGACTGTGGACCCTAGGAAAAAACAGCAGTTTTGGCATCACTGCCATGCCTTACTCTGATTTCCTGAGAAAAACATGCTCATCACTTCATTAAATGTGAGGCAGAGTTTTACATTCCTCTTCTTGAATTTTTTTAGTAAATCATAATCTAACAGTAAAAACTTTGGCAGAGTATTACAGGGATGTATTTCCACTGTTATTATATTTCTAAAAACTCATTATGTACCTATATTTCACTTTTCAATTTTTATTTTTTGTTTTGTTTCATTAATTTACCATCTAACGCTCTAGGGATTTTACGACCACTATTTATATCTAGTGTCACGATGGAAAACTCACTGAGTTTTGTCTACATGACGTAGTAAATACAACCCAAACTCCTGCCTTCCCTTTCCCTTGGTCAGAAGGTTGGAAGGTACCAAATGAGCAGTGCTTTGCAGCCCAGCATGTTAACAGTTATATCCTTTCCAATACAGTAATTACCACTCTCAAGGTCATAGTCAGCTACAATAAATTGCTCAGTCTGCTTAAAACTGATTCATCTCTCTTCTTCTGCAATCCATGGACTTGTTCATAGATTAATCCTTTGAAGCTTCTCAAATAAAAATTTATTCTTACGTTCTTGCACAAGCAACTCTGTGAACAAAAACTTCACAGTTCTTCATAAATGTGTGCTAGACCACATGTATGGGACTAGAAAAAAATAGGAACCTCCTGATGGGAAATTTAGGATAAGGTCTTCCTCTCTTTTTTCCCAAAACAATATAGACCTTAAGATTTTGTGAGGGACATGCAATTTAGTATTTTACCATTCTTTGTCTCCTTGAAGAAACAATGTTTTTAGAGAATTCATCCATAGATGTTTTTCTGGATTTCCCTGGGGAATGCTCAGCCACAGCTGGAATCTCACTGACAATTTAAAAGTAGAACAGCAAAATGTGCATGAAAGGAAATAATGATGTCACACCCAAACTAACACAGACACAAAATATACCTTCCCTTATCAGCTCCCTGAGTCTTCCCTGTCAGCTCCCTGCGTCTTCCCTATCAGACCCTCCTCACACTTTCTTGGTGATATAAAGGTGGAAAGAAAAAGGAGGCACTGATTGTTTTTTACAGGAACTTTGTATTTCAGTCTAGTTTTGGGGGTTTTTCACTTGTCAGATGTCTCACAAATCAGTGTCTTGTCCCTGATCCTTTTGTTTCAATCTGGAATTTACTAGGAAGTCTTCTGGAAACCTGCCCTGAAGGATATGTAACATAAACAGGAAGACATCATTTTTGGTATCAAAATAAGTCAAAAAGACAATGGCTTGATACAGTGCCTAGGGTACAGAGACAGATTCTTATCTATTTATATTATTAGACTATCCATTATTTTGCCTGGAGATGCTCAGGGTTCACAAAACTTCATTGTGTCTTAAAATACACACGTGGCCTTCTGAATTTTTAAGTTATACAGTAAATGACTTAGCATGTTGATCAGTTTTATCCTGTGCTTCTTATTAAAATGGCACCTATAAAACTTTCTTGGTTTTTAAATCTGTTAAGCAAACCAAAAATTTCTGCAGGATCTCTTTCTTATGTATTGCTTAAAAAGAAACAGCGTCCTGCTAAGAGACACTGTCAAATACCTATGATATTTATTAGTGTGGACAGGAGAATACAAAGCAGTTAAACAGAGCTGCTGTGCTCAGCCAGCAGAGACATGTTGGAGCCCCTGGGACTACAACACGGGTCTCTAGGAGACTTATTTTACTGCATCAGGAAGGTCCACACTCCTGTTTTGAGCAAAACCCATCTAGCAGGAGAGGTCGAGAGCAGTGTCACTGACAGTGATTCTAGTGTGCCATATGCTCTGCACTTTCTCAGGACTGTTTTGCAAGCCCATGTCCTCAAGTGAGCAATTAGTCATGTTTATTGTTTCCGAGTTGCTAACAAACCCAGAACACAAGAATGACTTACCTAAACTGAATTCTTGATCCACTCACCCAGCAGCTAGATGCCAGCTTTTTGACAAGTATGGTAGTATATGGAAAGGGAAGACATGTACTAAGCAAGGCAGATTTTGAAAAATGCAATGGAGGTAAAAATAAAGAACATATGTACTTAAATAACACATTCCAAGTGTATTAACAACATAAAAAACATGTCGTCATTTAGTCAATCAGTTTTCAGATTTTTATAGCACAAACAATAATTAAGCTTCCAATATCTACTATTGGAGCCAATTGAGAAATTATTAAACCTAGAGTCTCACTGAACTGATTTAGGCTTTCTTTGAGTTCAAGGGTCTGTTCTTGAGAATTAAGATTTCAAGACTTAAGCATATAGATTTCCTTAACTTAATTTTGAAATCTTTCCGGCTTCTCCTGTAATAATACTCCTAACATTTTTTGCCGAGAAAAGAGACCTCGGACATCAATGTTGTGTTTGTTATTACATGATTATAGATTTGAAGAGCTACAGTCTAGGAAGGACGATTACATAATTTTGACTGTCCTGTCATAAATCTCAGATCATTACATTTCATCTGATTTTCACTATATTCAATCTAACAGCTTTTGTTTCATTCAGTTGCATAGGGCAACTAATGCATGTATTTGCTATGTGTTCATATAGAATTGTGCAAGAGGTGAGGATTAGGGTTGGCAAACAAGAGGAGGCAAGGTAATGAGCTGAAGAAATATTTTCCAAGGGAGCAATTCACCTTAAGACAATACAGTGTGCACTGGTTTTTTGTTTGTTTGGTTTTTTTTTTCCTAAAGATCAATGCTAAGGATGGGAAATTCAGTCTGAATTTTAATCTGAGGGCTAACTCAAAAAAAAAAAAACCGTGTAGATAGAAGCTAGTTAACTACAGTAGTGATTATGTTCCTAAGGGACCTGCACACTCGCAATAATAGGACTGCCTTGCTCTTCAAGTCTTCTCTCAGTCTAGAGCAGTCAGACACCATCTGGGTAGGTTTGACTTAATATTAGGAACAACATGATGGTTAGAGAAAGGGTAGAAGGAAAGTTCAATCAGACAGTGGCTAAGAAAATCATTTTGGAGTTCACAGCAATGGCACTTACTCATGCTCTTTCACTTGGCTGATCTTGTAGTACTCCTGCCAGGAGGAGACAGGAGTAACCCAACAGTCCAGTCATTGCTAAATCAGCCATGGCCCCACACACCTGCTGAAACTGAAGAAGATAAAATGAGTCCTCAAACAACATGAGTTTTCTGTTTGTGCAAGAGCTTTACTGAACTGTGCAATTGCCCAAGACTTCTAGTCTGAGCTGAGCCCAAAAGTGAGCTTTAACTATGTCAGCCTCAGTTATAATGTTACAGGAGGAGCCTGTTTTACCTTAGACCTTCAAGCATCTCTCATCCCAGCATTTATCCCTGTAGTGCTAACTAAATAAAAGATTGCAGGACTCCAATGCAAATTGATACCGTTGTTTCACAGCCTCACTGATTCAGGCTAGTTCCTCCACAGATCTGTGTTGTGAATAGCTGTCTGGAGTGGTCCAGAGTCATGCAAAGCCAGAGGAGCAGATAGCAAGTCAAGATTATGGACAACTCTTGAGCTTGGTCTCTATTCCTTTCTTTCCTTTTTGTTTTTTGGTAGTATGAAGCCCATGTGACTGAAACAAAAACTTGATTCTAACTTGAAACCACCCTCTTGAACCCACTGTCAGCCCTGTACCACACTTTATCAAACAAGGAAGCCCAACATAGCAAAAAGGCTCACAGAGATCTTTGGCAGTCAGGAATTACACGTTTCTCAGCCTCTGCCCACTACCAGTACAAAGACTAAGGAAAGACTAAGTCTACGGATAGGAAAATAGAAGCTGGTGAACTAAAGGTTGTTTTTGTAAAGATACAAACTGTCTAAGCCAGAAACAGATCTTTAATTTGTATCTCCTAGAACTATTAATTTTGAACTTGAAGGCACTTTGCTTGAAAAAAAGGCTGTTCTTAAAGATGTGGTTCTAGTTCAGTTAAGGATGATGCTCATTTCACTTCTGCCATGTAGCTGATATTCCACTTCAAGATTTAATTTAGAACTAGTGCCCCATACCACAGAAGAAATGGCAAGTAGACTCAAGCCACTACCCATTCTCATGAAGGGTCTCCAGCCATGACCTATTTACTGAACCCTACTTCAATACAGTCCCTTATCCATGTACCTGAGCTTAGCACTAGACTTGTCCAACCTGCTGGTTGCCAAACTAAAGTGTGCTCATACAAGGAGGCACCTGTCTTTAACTTAACCTGTGATTATTCCTACCAAAAAAAATTGAAAAAAAAAAACCCACCTTGTAACTGTTTTATGCATTAACCCTAATCCTGAACTAAACCACCAAAATCCAGCCACCAAGACCCATATCCTAACAATGCCTAGTAGGGGTTGTGGCAGCTAGGATTTAGGATGATCACATTGCTCACGAAGTGCTAAAGCATAAATGTTTTATACGAGTCTTTCCGAGCAGGTGAGGAAGAAAATCCTTTACACTAGTCCACACCTATAAATTCTCTTTGCATGTGGAAAAATTGCTAATTTGTTGCAGGAATCTTTAAGTGTATGCTTGTGCATGTGTATATGTGTGCATTTATCTCTGTGTATGAAAACTGTTTCATTTTCACTGAGTTTCTCACTGGAAAGCGTTTAAACTAAAGAAGTTTAAAATAATGTACATCCAAAATAACCCCACTGTTTGAAACCAAATTCCTATCATCTCACCATTTCTCACAGTTTGCAACACGTGCTATATGCCCCACTCCAAATAACTGGCATTACACTCAAGCCTAAAAGTACTGCGAAATATTAGACCCAAATTTACAAAAGTGCTTAGACACTACATGCCAAGTAATTTCATTTTCAGTGGGATTTTTAGGCATGCATTAACTGCATATAAACAACATCATCTAACGCTCAGGTCAGGCTGTGCATGGGAGTCTGTGTCTCAGCTGCTAGGGTGAGATGTCAGCCTCTTCTTCCCAGGCACCCAGGCACATGTGTGTCTGTGGGCAGGGAGAAGGTGGCCATGCAAGTTGGAAAGAAGCCCCTGGACTCCGCAGCCAAGTGCAGAGCTAAGAAACAGTGCTGTCGGGGCTGGGGGGGGCTCTGTGCCTTCTCCACAGGGCAGCTGTGGGACTGGTGCTTACAACAGCAAAGCACGCGTGGTGTGTGTTTGGGAAGGAAGTCTGATTAGTACCTTTTGGAGTCTAAGTCTGAGGGATAAAGAAGAGAGCATGGGAAGATTTGTATCATGTTAAAATTGCTGATGGCATCTGTTTAATGTTAATTAGATGCTGCAAATTTCAAATGCTAGCATGAGAGGATCAAATATGACACTCAAAGGTATAGTATAAATCCAGTTTATCGCATGGTGATTGCCACAGAAGTTGTGATGAATCTGTGTCTGTGCATACACAAACATATGTGATGTATGGCAAAACCCTTTTTATTGTTGTTAATTTCTGTTCAGTTGCTTGGTTTTTACTTGTTAATAAACACAAAAAAAAAGATACTTATTTCGAAGAGGGGGTCTAATGTAATTTAAACAAACAGGGTTTTTTTTTAATCCAAAACAGACAAAAAATATATGTTTGTGCATACAACTTTCAACCGTGTTTTGAAAATGTAGCAAGGCAAACATGGTTTATACCTATACGCTATGGCAGAAATCCAATATTCATCTGCTGTTCATATTGCAAGAAAATGAGATCATTAAGGTCAGAAAGAACAGCTGCTTTAATTATAATGCCCTGATATATCATATCAAAGTTTTCATCATCTCACACAAACTCTGAGAACGTTCCCCAGGGATTCATTTCTGTCATCCTGCTTTTTCTCGGGAAGGAGACTACATAAGTACACTCCAGAGCACTGGCTGCTTGGTGTGGTGGGATGCTGCGTAAAATAATTTTTACCCCAAGCTCGATAATGCGATGGCAGCTATTATTAATCTAACTTTTACAGTCTTTATTCCTCTTTCTGTGGTGGCAGCAGTAGGGGAAGATACTTTTGACAGAAGCGAAGCTGCCCTGCAGGCTTCACAGTTCTGCTGCCACACATCCCCACGGGCTCCTGCTCAGTAGCACTCGGTACCCACACCACCAACTGACCCCGGTGGTCTGCCTGAGGCACCCAAAGGTATCCCTTCTTTAAGGGAATGGCTGCTTTGTGTTTTAACAGATGCTATGCTTCTGGTAGCGGAGAGATTAGAGGGACCATTCAACATTGAATCAGTCATGGATCCTATTGATGTCAAGATTTCTGAAGCCATCATGAACATGCAAGAAAACAGCATGCAGGTGTCAGCAAAGGTACTGTGCGAGTTGCGCCTTCTCTGTTGCTGAATGTCACAAGCAGGGGGAAAAACATTTCCAGCTTTTTTCTGTCCAGACTTTAAGAATGATTGTCCAGACCACTAGAAATTGCTGTTACTCGTTCAACGATTCACCAGACTGCCTTTGAATCCTTCATATAGTTAAACAAGCTTGAAGTTTTCAAAAGGGAGTGTCAGGGAGAAAAGTAACGTTTCATAAGCTCAAAAAGATTTAAGTGGTAACTCTGTAAGCAACATCCTGCAGAGTACACTTGGTACCTTCTGCTTGTGTCTCATCTGTGATTCTCCATATTAACTTTCAAAGACACTTTGATCTGTGTAGGTCAGACTGAAGTACAATATGTTTGAGGTGAATACACAAAATGTTTCGTTTAACCTCCTTTAATAGCCACTCAAGGGAAATAGCATTACATTGGACAGCCTCTGATTACCAGACCTCGGTTGGATAGAGTTTTGTCTAGATTCTGACATGAAGATAAACAGAGTTAATGATACCAGCCTCCTCCTTTCCATTTTTAGTGTGCGTGTGTGTATACACAGATCACTACTACCTCTGAACTCCATGTTAATAAGATCCTTAGAATTAAGTAGCAGGTGCTATTGAGCCAATAACCAACAATTAATGAATTTTCCTTAATATTCATCAGCATGCTGTGGCTCAAAATCTAAAGTCACATTTTGCCAGGTTCTCTGCATTAGGAGTTTCTACCTCCTACTGAACTCCCAATAATCAGTTAGGTGCTGGCTAGACTGCCATCTGAGCCAGTGAATTTCCATTGCTTGGAAGGAAGCTGCCGTACCTGGGAAAAATGAGGGGACAAAAGGCGGGAGGCTGAGGTTAATATTCTTCCTGCCAACCCTAAATTAGAAGCTTTTTATGGCCCTAGTGCTGCAGGTTGCTGAGGATTTCCTTCAAGATGCATTTTACTTTCAACCTAGATGAAGTTACTCAGCCTTTAAAAGCAGTCTACATCCTGTGTGATGAGACTTTGTTCTGGCAGCAGTGATCAAGGCATTTAACAGCCAAATTCTCTCAAATATTTGGGGAATTAAAGGCTAGCTTCAGCAAACTCAGCCCTTACCTCAGAAAAAGAAACAAAAAAATATTTGCGTTGAAAACTCATCCAAGGCTCATGTATTTAATTTTCCTTTTTACTTGCTGGGTTCTCAAAGTCTTTCCATTAGTTGGGAAGCTGCATCCCGTGCCATAGTCCAATGACATCACCTTGGCATGAGGACATCTCGCTACTCATTTATGGCAGAGCAGACTGTTTCTCCTGTCCCTCAGAAATATTTTATTTTCTGTTAAGGTAAACAAATGACAGCAATTCCATTTGCAATGTAAAGTTTTTCTTCCAAGAGAAACCTTAGCCAATATTTTGTAAATTCTTGAGAAACAGAAACCAAATGTTATCAGTGAAATTTATATTTTCATAGGTAACAGAGCTGTCTATCCTTTGTATATTTCTGTGTAGACCATTATTCTCCTGAAATGTGATTTCCTTGTTTTCCTAGGTTATATCCATCTTTTTTTCAGGTCCTAACACATGGAAATGCTTTATTAAAGAAAAATATAAGAAGGCAAAGACACTGGGTGTAGTGTTGTGTTCTCCCATGTCACATCAGATCTGTAGAGGTGATATATGAGCAGACTTCGAACCAGTCATCTGTCGTCTAATTTTTCCCCCTTATACATACTGACCACTTAGAGCTTCAGTGAAAATGACAGATACCTTGCCGGATGTAATGGGGTGCATGGAATGCAATTGCAGACTTAATGTAGGAGAAAAGCCACACTTGTCAATTATTCTGAGACGCCGCTCAGAAAGCTTCAGGCAGGGTGCCGAAATCATGCTATTTTCTCTTTCTTCAAACAATTTTATATCTTGCATTTGACTGTACCCACTGAAAATATGGTGACTAGGAATCACAGCTATTTTTCCACAAGTCAGTCAGTGCGTTTTTACAATGGGAAAATGATGATGCACTAATAATGTTATGCCTGCAACATCCACATACACGTAGATTACTCTTCACCATTGACATGCAGCTTTTTCCACCTAAAAATCGCGTTGATGTCTGGGAAGAAGCTCTGTGCTGTATTCAGTAGAATTTTGGGCCATTTTCTGCGATGTTTTTTCTCTTAAAAGGAATGGAACAAATGAAAACGATCTGTTTCTTCCTCAAAGACCTCTCACTAACCTCATCCTTTTTGCATGCAGAAGACCCATCCAAAATCCATCCCTCTCCTGTTTCAAATATTTATGTAAAACTTCCCTATTCCAAAAGTCACTTGCATTAAATTGCACTATCAGTTTGTCTTTGTATCACAAAATAACATTTTGTATTATACCAGCTGTAATCATATATTGAAATTTATTTGAGAAAAATAGGGGCATGTTTGATATAACACATTGACAATACATTACTATGCATATGGAGGCAAAATTAAGTGAGCAACAATTTACGCTTTCCAACATAAAAAGTGTATAAAAATAAGAAAGAATGCATGCTCATCTGTGAATGATGAAGTCTTCAGTTTTAGACATCAGCAGAAAAATACATCATGAACTTCCTTAGTCTCCATTTTTATGGTTTGTCCCTCCATTCTTCACTTGATGTAGTACTGAAGGTTTTGTCCAATAACTTTTTCCTATAAATATGCACCTCCTATTCAGCACTATTCTTCTGAGAAATAGTCTTCATGGTTACAGTTACACTAATAAATAAAAGGGGGACAAGGACCAGTGCCTGATCTTGAGGCCAAAGTGTCACAGCCTGATTCATTTCTATACTGCTGAGAGCTACCTTCTCTGTAGCTGTTTCATTTTGCAAAGAGCAAGTTGGAGCAGTCCAAGAAAAAGCCAATGAGTTAACAATTAATCAGTGCAGTCAGGGCTTATTGCTTGAGTTCACGCCTTGTCTTTCATTTCCTCAGGAGACACAAACCCTCTGTCTTCCACTCTTGATGGGTACACATCAATATTGAGACAGAGAATTATAGAGGTGCCACACATACCTCCTCTATCTTTGTACTTCCAATCAAGGACATACAGACTCAGCCGTATCCCAGTACCTGTCACTACATAAAAGAGCATCCCTCTTCCCAGCCCATTAACTTTTCTTGTTTGTGTGCTGATTGTGGTTGATTCTTTTAGCACAGTTGATGTTAAACAGGCACTAGTGTTGAGATCCTCCAATTCATCCTGACACTGGAATCTTTCTCCATTTTCTCGATATTCCTCTGCAGTCTATATTCATCACTGGCTGTCTAGAAAGTATGACCACGAATCTCTAGGGTTCATACACTGCTCACCTTGTGTGGCTGTCATGTCCCTGAATGACAGCCATGTGAGGTTCTGATTTTGCCTCAGGGAAAGTCACATTCCTGACAGCTGCAATATCTGGAGATGCTTTTCAAACAGGAGCAGTGGTCTAGAAAGACAGACCCCAAGGCCTTTCTGCTAGAGGAATCTACGTGCTCTGAATCAGACCAGGGTTTCCCTTCTCCAAAAAAGGCAGGGACTGAAGATCATCAAAACCTGCTTCAACAGTTTCATCATCTGTAGCCATTCTGACAGAGTATCTTCTGCAAACCAAACCACACAGAGTGCAAAAACAATCAGTCTGGGGTGCCTGAGATGCCTCCCAAGACATCATCACTTTTTCAGAGCAGGCTTTGCAAGCTGGGTCTACCCAGACTTCCGTGGTGTTCCATGAAGGTTGCCTCTCATGGAAGTCAGGTTGCAATAGATTTACCTTAGGTTTCTCCTGATAATGTCCGAGACACATTATCTTCATTACTGAAATCTCTTTGTTGCTATTCACCAGTGACGCCTCTTTGGTGTTTGAGCATTATAGTGCCAAACTCAGTGCTCAGCAACAGCTTGATTATTTCTCAGGTAAAAGTTTCATATTCTGTATATTGTTTCCTGTGGCTCCATTCATATCCAAGACTTAGTCATAGCATATATTTCCTTTATTCTCATTCTCCCTGAGGTAATCCAGGGAGTCATATTTAAAGAGTCGTAACATATAAATGCTCATTTTAATCTTAGCCAAAATAAACATGTTTTGGGGGCCTTCACTATCTTCCCATAAGGCTGTCAGTACCATTATCTTTGATTCCTGCTCCAAGTCAAAAAGTAAATCCTACATCTGTTCCATTTTAACAACATGAATGTTTACTTGTTGACATCTGCAGAGATTGCTCGTTAACTGGAAGTGGAGAAAAACTCAAAAAAAAAAAGCAGAAAAGATGTTATAACGTGCATTTTTCTTCAAAATGAAAAAAAAATCCTAATCTGGTTGCATCAGCATAATTTCATCTTCATTGCTACTCAACATAAAACATACTGGACTACTTTTTGCATTTTAAACAGTCTAGTTCTATACAGATATGTTTGGCTGCTCTAAGTGTCCTTTGGCTGCCATGCCAAGATTTTTTCACTTACACAAAGGCTTTCCCATAACTGAGTCTCCCACTAGTAAGTCTTAAATCTACTTTTATCTGAGCTGATGGATGTGCCATTTTAACCTATAGATATATGTTCCTTTTCAGCAGTTACTTCAGCTAAAAGGATGAATGAGCTCCATGGCATAGCAGACTGCCAATGCATTATTTATAAGGAGCAAATCTTCATAAAACTATATCCAAGGTTCTTCTTAAAATAGCCCCTGAGTTTCATATTAAAAAAGCTTCTTCGTTTATCTGAGTTCTTTCCAGAACCCTGTGCAGGAAAAGTATAATGTCATTTCAGGAAAATATCAATGCTGTTCTATCTGGAGATGAGAGAGTCAATGGAGCAAAGTCATACAGAAACACCCAATAGGAAACACTGGGCACTAGCACATGTCTAAACAACAGTATGACTCCAGGCTTCATGGAGAACAAATTCTATCTGCTGAGATTCAAAACCTCGAGTCCTTTCTTACAGTACCTACTTCCTAGTCCTGAAGTAGATACCTCTGTTTAGTCAGCTTGATAGATGTAATTCTCCACTGACTGCATTGACTTGATCTCATGGCTTGATTCATATCCTTGACCTGGCAGTCTCTGTGACACCCTAGAATATTCCAAATGAGCTTTAGCTGCAGTTCAATGGGGAATTTGAGCAACCTGGTCTAGTGGAAGGTGTCCCTGCCCATGGCAGGGAGTTGGAACTAGATGGTCTTTAAGGTCCCTTGCAACACAAACCCTTCTATGATTCTATGATTCTATGAATGGTATTGTGTTAAAACAGTCCTAACATATGTCTGGGATATCTCAGGGCATCACAAACTATTACAGATGTCTTCTCTAAATTCAGAATAGGTGGACTGCACCAGTTACATACAAAATGCAATTTTTTAAAGAGAGTAGATTTATACTGCCATTTCACAGAATGAGTAATGAGACACCTGAATATTTTTTCCAGAAATTGCACAATATCTCTGAGTAGCATTATGAAGAAAGTATTTCATGTGCTGCTGCTTAGGAAGCATTTGTTAATTTCAGTTATCAGCTTTGCATTTTCCATTCTGTCAGTTAATACCTGGACGCAAATTAGAAAATGTCTCTTTTGCACTCAAAATTTAGTTACTGAATATTGTATCCTTACTGAATTTCTGCCAAGTCATTTAAAAAGTAAATTATTTCTTCCTCTGTTATGTAAAAACTGCTATCTAATTTCCATCTCTATTATTTTCTGGTTGTGTTTACATTTGTTTATACAAAACTACTTGCTACAACTATTTGTATGAAGCTAAATACCACAAAGTCTATGTTGTTTGTTTTCAATATGTCATAAGAAAAATGAAATATAAATTATGTAGACTCGCAGTTAATCTATATGGTCATAAAAGTAGCTTAACAGTCACACACTGTGAAATTTAAGGAGAAGATTCAATGTTCTCATTTTTCTTTCCCCTGAGAATCAAGTTGCACATTTTGGATAATTGTCACTTGCCTTTGTAAGCAAATACCCGCTAGTTTAATTGACTAAATGGGATTTCACAGATATCTACATAAACGGTTATGTTTTCTCTGCATAACACATCTTTAGTCAGAGGAAATATGAGTAAACTTTTGTAAGATAACCAATGCCCCCAAAATATATATTTGCTACTTTAAAATGTACAGTATCATACACAATCATGTATAAAACCTGAACTTCAATCTTAGTCAAATTTTCACAACAGAGGAAACATAAGACTCTTTCATCGTGAAAATTGTAGAACTTTACAAGTTAAATCATTTTTCCAGGTTGATTAAATGAATTTATTGTCCAACAGACCTCATGACTAGGGAGGCTAGAAACTATTAAAACCATCTTACAGATATTCTCAAACCAGACTAAGCAGTATTCCACTCATAAATTAAAACTCCCAATGGCCATACAACAGCTGACTGGACTTTGAGCCAAAACAGTTCTGATGATTGGACACAAATTTAGTATGAATCAGTTTCTTTCAGCAGATTTTGAATCATTTGGGGACTCTAAATTAACGTCAGGAAATCTAACAAAGAGACAATTGTAATGTTAACAAAAAAACCAACAAAAGTCATGCCATCCATGGCTACTTCAGGAGAGAACCACTCCAAGTGGAAAATTTAAAATCTGAAAATGAATCACTGCCTCACAAAGTAGCTTGTAAACTTGTTATCTTATTTGACACACGAAAAGGAGTAATCTGGTCCTACAAACAAAACATAGCATTTACACAAGAGTTTTCACCTCCACAAAGCACATTCAGACAGATAGTTTGTGTCTGGCATTAGCGTTTTGCAAAATATATCTTGAAAAATATTCTGATTATTTTTTTTCCCCCTGAATGGAGGCAAAATGTTGAAATGGCCAAAATACGATGGTCACAACAAAGAAAGATGATTCCAGAACTGAAAAAAACCTGTATGAAGGCAAACACTAGGATCCTACTTCATCAGTGCACTTGAAAAATTCAACGCTGAATATTCTACCTCTGCTGAGTCAAGCAACTTCTGTGAGAGTTTTTCTGGGATATATACCTGATATCCAGAAGTGTCCTCTGTGTCCTTTAGTATCCACAAAATATATGCTATTGAAACTTTTTTCCAAATGGAAGTAAATGAAAAAAATTCATAACCCTGAACATTATTTATGATACCTAGAAAACAAACACACTAGCCGAAAACAATTCTCACTATTGCCCACTCAATATGCCTCACCCCTCTTCTAGGGAGTGACTTGCTAAAGAATAAGAAGTAATCCACTTACAAGACTATTTCATCATTGACCTTTTCTCTTAGACTAACAAAATTACCAAGTAGGAAGAGCTGTGGGTAGGGATTATGAATGAGCAGTGATTCTGGGTAAATACCACATTTTTAACAAAAACTATAACAATTGTCAACTAAGTCCTGCCACAAAAGACTTCCCTCAGCTCATTTGTCTTCCTGTAAAGATAGCATTTTAAATGCTTTCAGATGTTAACTTCTTAGAATAATCACCTTCCTAAATTAAGGGGGTTTTAAGGTCCTCATATATTTTTATACTTTCACCACATAATTAATAATGGTTAATTATTAATCCGAGTTTTAATGCAGGGCAAGTGCTGAATGCACTGTTATCAAAATGTCAGTCAAAGCTGGTTTCAAATACATGAAAAAGAGAATAAAGAGGCTGTAAACTATTAGCTTCCCTTTTCCTATGGTTGTCATAGAACTTATAATGTCTTTTTCAGGTTTTCCAAGGATGTGGCCAACCTAAACCAGTACCTGCCCTGAGATCTTCCCGTTCTGTCCCTGAAAACTTCAATACCCGGTTTAGACCATACAACCCAGAGGAGCAACCTACAACTGCTGCTGGCACAAGTTTGGATAGGCTGGTAAGACAAAATACATTCAATTTTTGAATGGTTTTGTAATATAATAGAAGAGTGGTAATATCCTGACAAGGTTTTTTTTAGTAATTTCATAATCACTCTATATAGTTTCTACGCCAGCTCTTCCAGCATTCAGTGATTCTTTTTTTCTCCATTGGAAATGGTACAGAATCACATTTTAGGAGAACAATATGCCTTCATTTTTATGTATTAGAAATGTTAGAAGAGAATAAGCTCTTTTCTGAAGGCCAAAAAGCAGATGAGCCACGACAGGTAGTTTGCAGTATAAATTCTCTTTGAAAAGTGATATACAGCAATATTTTATATTTTTTTATCTTATTAAAAATATTTGTACGTATTGAAGCAATTTTTAGCAGCTAGTTTTTTAACATACACACTTGTAAAGGCACATAGATTTGTTCCACTTCTTTATTGTAAAATTACCACTGCTTTATTTCCATCCATCTCAAAAATTGACTTTTATCAGCTAAAACTTCAGTGACTATTAATCTTGCTTTATTTATTCAATCATTTTGGAAACAAGGCGTTAACATAAGATTGGTTTCTTTACTACCAGTCCTTGGATTCACATTTCAGACTTCAATGTTCCTGCTATTTATACATCTGTAGATTTACAACAGGCTAATTATTATAGCTGTTAATACTGTCTCAGCAATCATCTTGAGGTAAAGCCAATGAGCAAAATTTAAGAGTTGGTCAGTGTCTGAATCAAAATAGACTGTACCACATGCCCTCCGCTTGCTGAGCTTATTGCTGAACACTTGCACAGTGTTGGTCTGTCTTGCCAAAGACACGCTCAGGGCTGTAGCAAGAGTGAGGGGAGAGGAAAGCCCAGCAGGAAACAGTCACTATCAGTTGGGATATGACACCTCGGTGAGCTGCATAAGGTGCTAGCTGCACGAAAATGCCGTGGTTCTGATCAGCAGACTAAACTGTCTAGAGGTTTCTCTGATATGCAGCTTAAGTCACTGAGCAGGAACCCAGATATACTTAATTCAGATAAGGATCCGAGTATCTTCTTGACACCATCATTCAGCAGATTCCTTTGATGATCATGGTAGCCTTCCACAGTGCCAAGTTTTTCAAATTGCCTCTACCTATTCTGTATTCTGTCTGTCTACTGTTATTCTGTCAATCTTCATGGCAATTCAACTGGAAAATAACATGGCATTTCTACTTAAGACATGGGATTACCCTGCAGCAAAAAGCAATGTCTGTTAGTTCTCTGCTTGTCTGGAAATAGCACAGCCTGGTTATCCAAAAGAAGAAGTAGAAAAGATGATGTTTACTTCCATTGTAGACTTAGGTCTTTCTAACACAGCAGATTCAGAATGCAGAGAAGCATCTCAGGCTAAAAATACATCTGGTCATGCTCAATCTATCTTTTACTTCTACCCTTTCACTTTATATTCAAAGAATCAGCCCTTGTGTATCACTTTGTGCAAAGGTCTGGATCTTAAATCTAGAACAGGACAAGGTGAAGTTAAAGGTCACCAAAGCCTGTAGGTTTCAGTCATGCTCCAACCAAGTTAAAGGTTGCACACACAAGTAGCAGGAGGAGGAGCATAAAAAGGAAGGCTGGTAGTATAGTTCAGATTGGATTACTCTTACGTTGTAAGAACAATTCAAGCATATTTTGCAACACAAAGATAGTTTTAAGGGATGTTCCATATTGACATAAGGAGAGTAGTTCTAAACACATTAATATCTTTTTTAAACTACAAACTTCCAAAATACTGAGCAGCATCCTGAATAAATCATGGATGTGTCATATACTTCCAGCCTTTAAAGGCTCTAACTAATGAAAATTGCCAACGCAGATAATCCTTTATCACTTGCAGACTTTCAGAAGAGAACTTGTCTCTATATGATTTAGTTAGGTTTGTTCATTCATTATTTCAGGAAAATGTAAACAAAGAGCTTAGCATTGCTGCTGTTACTTTAAAAATTGTTAAAGCCAAATACTTACTTGTTTTTCTTGCTGGTCATATTTAAAATGATGACTATTCATAACCTGTTAGTGATGAGCATTTGTATCGAATCCATCTCCAAATGGCAGTGATGCACGTGTTATCTCCTTTGAGACCAACAATCCCTCAAGTTAGACATGGCCACTGACCTCAGCTGGAGTAAGGAAAGGCTGTTTATGTGGATAAGAGCAGAAGACTGTTTCAGAGCTGTAATCCCTTAGCGGCACTTGGGAAAGGTCACTGCCTGCATCTCACACCAACTTGGGCAATTTTATCCAGAAGGATATAAATGCTACACTCCTGCCTCACAGGAACACCCTTCAACCTGCCTACATTAGATCCTTAGTGTTTAATGTGCTGAATCATTCCCTGTATCACATATCTTTCTTCGTTAACTATGAGCCTGGTGGACCAGCTTCAGTTAGATCCTCCTAACCCTTGGCAACGCTAACGGGATACAAGGAGAATCCCACTCACAGCAGTTTTCTAGCCTGCACACTGATCATTTTCTATTGCTTGCTTAATACAAACACATAGCAATATTAGTATTTTGATAGTAGTGTCAAAAAGTTAAAGCCCCTTTTGACTGTTATAAGGAACAAATCTTTCCTTGTGAGTCAGCTGACTGTTCATTCTTACATCAGTGCTTTTAGAAGTCTGTACTGGAGTTTGTATTCATAAAACACTGTCAGACCACTTAACTTTAAACTGTCATTGCAAAGTCCAAACATGCAGCTATGTGAACCTCAACAGAAGTGACAAACAATTCTGCTTCCATCTCTCTTTGACAGTATGTCCTCAAAAGAGACCAAGTTTAGAAAGTATTTCCTCTGCATCTCAATCTTATACAAACATGTAGCATATTTGAACCAACTTTTTTTTACTCCTGTTCATATCCTCATTTATAAATTTAATTCAGTTGAGCGTATTTTATCAGGTATGTTGCACAAAGCATCCCTCATAAAAAGCCTACACTGAAATCACTGAGTACTGAACCCATCTGAGAAAGTGCTCCTTCACACTTGCCTGAACTTGTGTGATTAATTCATCTATTCCATTCCAAGAGGATCGAAAGTTGTTTCCCTGTGTTGTTGTCAAAGCTATAACCAGTAAGGCTTAATAAATAAGAAATATATCAAAATAAACTGTGAGAAATGAGAAAAAAATTAATAGCCCCCAAAATAAGAGGTATAACCTGTTTAAAATGCATTAGATATATTTAGGAAGTTACATAGAGATGAGAGGGTTGTCTAAGCATGGTTGGAAAGAACCATCTGAGACATCCCAGAGTACCTGAAACATGGGACTAGCAGATATGGCACAGGACTGGAGAAGACCAATATACTTCAGGAGCATAGGGCCTAAAAGTCAGGCTCACAGATGGTGCAATGAAAGGGTCAACTGAGGCACACCCACGTAGATATGCAACACTGAGATGCCTCGGAGTATCTAAGACATCTAATTGAGCTGGCAGATAGGATTTGGGATGCTCATGTCCTGCTGGACTGGCAATTGGAGGATGGAATACCTCAGATGTTAAATTCACTCTCTATGCCCATATTTAGGTAACTTGATTCCACCCTATTTCTCTACTGACTGTAATAGAAACAAAAATCAGGATTTTTCTGATTTGATATAGAGATCCACTATGTAGATACCTATAATCAGCTCTCTAGATTTGAAGTCTAGCTTGCTGTAGTTTTTACTGTTAACAGAGAGAAATAAAGGTGTCTGTTCATTTATCTAAACTGAACATAGGTTTAGGCAACTAAACTGAGATAAAATATTTCTAAAGCACGATTCATCTCATCTTAAAGTATGTGTTTAAATAGCCCAGAGAAATCATTCCATATCCGCCTACTACAAAGTGCCAAAAGTGACAACCTTAGCCTAGGCATCTAGCAATTACACCTGAAGCTCAGTAAGATTAATACTGTCAGACATTGAAGACTTTTAACCACTGAGCTCAGCTGCTTCTTAGAGCTTGATCTAAGACTTCTCATTTAAAATCAACTGCTGATAAAGACTCGTTATCTTCTCTGTGGTTGCCTGTTTGCTATAACCTGTGGTTTATTTTGTTTTGTTTTGTTTTGTTCTTCTGTTCCCTGAATCTGTTTCCCTCTTGCTTCCCAGAGGACTATCTGGAGGACAATGCAACATGGTGTAAGCTTTGGTATTCTTATTCTTCACCCTCATTCCCATTTGTCTTTGTACGGTGCTGGGCAAAACATTTATTTAAGTTTCATCTTCACCATCTTTACTTTGTGTGTGTCTTGTAGGCTAAAATGCTAGCAGTTCTTTCTGTAATTTTGTGTTCTGGCTGATTTAATTCTGCCCAGTGCCCAGAGCATCTGGTTCCTTCCAGTATTTTTCTCCCACCTCAGGGATGATGCCTCACTCCCAGGAAGGAGTGTTTTGCATTCCCCCAGTGAGCTAAAAGCTGGTGTAAGCATCCCCATGGTCTCAGACCCCACATATGCATGTGCAGCAACGCAGACACTGCTCTGGCATTTGGCTCTGGTTCCTGTGCCTTGAGATAGCACTGGAGTGGTGGAAGCAAACTCCCAGCATTCCTGGGCTCTCTCCCTAGGATTGACCCTGTCTTTCCCTCCAATCTTGGAAAAACCACTGAGCTTCTCTGTGGGAGTTTGACAAAGTAGGTTCCCTCAAGCTTTCCAGCTTTGTAAGCTTTGTGAATGTTGGAGGGGCCTGGGTTTCAGACAGAAGGCCTCTGCAGCAGGGTTCAGTGCAGCCCCAGGGGAAGGCGGGAACACAGCACCACAGATGTGCATCATCCTGCTTGTGAAGTACCTCAAAGCATTTAGCTTGGACTATTATATTCTGCTTCTTAGAGGGACTAATTAGTCTACAGAGAGCACCATGCTGATATAGCCATACTACCTCCTGCCTTTGAGCTTCCTCAAGTCCCTCTGTACCCACCGCATCACCGTACAGCACAGTGCTGCCTTAATTCAGCTGGAATTTCTCCTGAGAACATGCTGCAGCCTGACCTGGCTGGACGTGCATAAAATAATTCCACATGTTCTTTCAGGAGGACAGGGAAGCTTTCTTGATTTTCCACAAGGGAGCTAGTGCACTGTTAACCATATAATACATAATGCACATGCATACTGTGGAGATAGGCAACTGAGAAATTGGCCGTGGCATTTTGCAAGTGATTTACATTCAAGTACAGTATAGTGGTTGCATAGATAAGTGAATGAGTATGCACCCAGTCTGGAAAAAAAACCCTTTCATGCTGTTGACCCTGGGGAGGGAAATATATTGTGTCACACTTTGTAGGAAAATGTTCTTTTATCTTCCTGCTTTCCTTAAAATAAAAGTAAATAAATTCTCAATTTCCATGAGCAAAAGATCCTGAAATATTTTTTTTTAGGAATAAAGGGGGTTGTATTTCAGATGTCCTTTCAGTCATTTTTTATTTTTTTTTAATTCCATTGTGTAATGAACTTTTGTTACAATAAAAATTTCAGTAGTAACCTAACAAATCTGTTGTGAACAATTCCTTCCCAGTTCTCCAAAACTGCATGAAATAGAAAATATGATTCACAAGTAACCTAATAAATCTGTTGTGAACAATTCCTTCCCAGTTCTCCAAAACTGCATGAAATAGAAAATATGATTCACAAGTAACCTAATAAATCTGTTGTGAACAATTCCTTCCCAGTTCTCCAAAACTACATGATGTAGAAAATATGATTCACAAAAAAAAATTAAGCTGCTTTGCATTTTAGCTATAAAAGACTAAAATTAACAAGACAGTATACTATGAAGGTATTGATCTGAATTGCCCAGGGAATCCTCTGGGGCACTCCAGAAAGAGGAGTTTATGTTTCAGTTTTGTTAGAATCCATTTAGTCCAGAGTCTAGAAATGTTAAATATATGCAGTGATAGCACAATTTTCCTGGGATAGGATGTTTATATTAGACATTTTATTTCTCAAAAGGCCCTAGGATAAAATCCAGTAGGTATAAATCCTAGAGGGTTTAAAATACTGAGATGAATTTTTCAAATGCCTTCTGCATACAGAGGCCATAGGGAAACAATGAGCCTGTAAAAGCCTTCATAGCTCAGGAGGTATTGATCACACTCTTAAGGGTGAAGATGACAGGCTCATGCCGGTGGTTTAGAAGCAGACTGACTTCCCACAGGCAACTCCCCCCACAAGCCTTAGATGCTGTGCTGCTGGACATGCCATTTCACCTTGTGTGATGTTAATCAGCAGATAAATCCTTTAAAGCATAAGGTACAGCTCCTCCAGTTTAAGGTTTTCTGTGTTTAAAGAGTCCTGTTTCTTCTTAGCGGTCTGGATAAAATATGCACATTGAATAAATATATTTTACAATGTTTGTCGTAGTTATTTTGTGTCAGATTTAGGATTTGCTTGCTTCTCCAAAAATAGGTGTTTGCTTAGTGTCAGGTTTTGTGTATTCTCAGTTTCTGTGTCACAGCAACATCTAAGTAAGTTTAAGTCTGTGCGATCACTTTTTCCCTCACGGTTAATACCAGTTTCAGGTGGCAAAGGCGGATGACTGATGGTGGCTGTCAGAACCCTCCTGGGAGACCTGCCAGCGTCCTGTTTTTAAAAACGGTGGATCTTATTCCATCCCCCAGTTGAGCGGTTCTGCACGCTGCGGTATCTGATGCATTGCATTCCTAATGCGCGTGAGGCGGTTACTAAGAAAGAGCTTTATTACCGTGGTTGCCTCTGTCTTCAGGTGGAATGGGTCTGCCTGCTGTTCGGACCCTGCTTAGTATGAGCAAGTAAAGACCGTTTTCCAACAGTAACAGGAAAGACAGCGTTCTTCTTTAGTTAGGTGTCCAAACAAAAATGCATAGTCTTGATTACCAAGCAGTGTCTGCCTTGCCTGAACAGTGATGTGTGGCCTGTCTCATAGAACACAGTGCCTGCTTGAACATCTCCTAAAAATGTACTTGTTTGTATTGGTTGAACTTTCTTTAACTGATGGGTGTGAAGTCTCACTGAGAGTCATCATCTCATTGCCGGAAATGTCTTAGGGGTATGAACGGCATTACGTATCCCAGTTACAGAGACAGGGAATACAAAACGTGTAGGCAGAAGCTACTCCTGATTACTAGAGTTATCTGCACACAGTAAAATGAAGAAATGGCATAGTCATGGGTCTTCAGCTGTTGTACACTGAGAAATTATGTGATTCCTGAGCTTGACTATTAGGGTAAAACAACCAAGACGAGTAGGCTAAAGTTTGCACATCTGTGCCATATTAAACCAGACTAAGATGAAGTGGGAATTATTTGCCCCAGCTTTTCATGTTTCTAATATTGCTATCAAAGTCTGACCTGTCACCTCATTCCTTTATTAATCGATCGAGAGAATTAGACAGATCCAGACCTTGCTTAAGATACTAATTTGGAGATGACAAGAATCTGAATTACCCTCCGAATTACCCATTTCTCTCCACTGAGTATGAAGACAATCTGGGTGATTAGCTCAGACATCCAATTTATAGATGTCTAAATGGAACCGTAATGCTGGGCTTTGCTGTAAGGCTCTATGAATCAAATGCACACAAAGGAGATTTTGGTGAATAAAATGTATTGAAAGATAGTTCTAATCATACTTCTAATCATACTCCTCGTCGTGGTATCATCAGGTACCTAGAAGGATTGCTAGTCTCCAACAAAAATAGTTCATTCTGGAGGCTGAACAAGTTTTATTCAATGGCAGGTCCCCCTTGGGAATCTGGATTAAAATCCACTTTCTTCCATTTGGCCTGTGCTCAATAAAGACTAGGAGTTTTTTTCCAATATACAGAAAATTTGTATTATCAGCCTCTGGAAGATGAATCTAAGCAGGAAATACATCAACACTGCTCTTTCATCTGAAAGATAGATCACATTTCATTTCACGTGTCTGTGCATGAATCTGTGCAGAAGAAAAAGTGAATTCTTAATGTTCTATTTAATACTAAGGAAAGATAATGACTATATAAACATCTGTACACCTATACAACAACAACTATGAACACCCTGGTGAACACCAGGTGCCCACCAAAGCTGCCCTATCACTCTCCCCTTCCTGGACAGGGGAGAGAAAGGCTCATGGGCCAAGACAACGACAGGGAGAGATCATTCAGCATTTACCGTCATGGGCAAAACAAACCAAACTTGGGGGAAAAAAAAAATATTACCAATCAAATCAGATTCAGATAATGAGAGATAAAACCAAATCTTAAAAACACCTTCCCCCCACCCTTCCCTTCTTCCTGGGCTCAGCTTTGCTCCCCATTTCTCTATGTCATCCAGCAGTACAAGGGGACAGGGAATGGGGGTTGGGGTCAGTTCATCATAGGTTGTCTCTGCCTCTCCTTCCTCTTCAGGGGATGACTCCTCACACTCTGCCCCTGCTACAGCTTGGGTCCCTCCCACGGGGTGCCACCCTTCAGGAGCAGCCTGCTCCAGCCTGGGTCCTGCTCCAGCCTGGGTCCTGCTCCAGCCTGGGTCCCCCTGGGGTCACAAGTCCTGCCAGCAAACCTGCTCCAGCCTGGGCTTCTCTCTCCATGGGGCCACAGGTCCTGCCAGGAGCCTGCTCCAGCGTGGGCTTCTCACAGGGTCACAGCCTCCTTCAGACATCCCTCTGCTCCATTGTGGGGTCCTCCCCGGGCTGCAGGTGGGTCTGTGCTCCCCCGTGACCCTCCATGGCTGCAGGGCACAGCCAGCCTCACCATGGGCTGCACCATGGGCTGCCAGGGAATCTCTGCTCTGGTGCCTGGAGCACCTCCTGCCCCTCCTTCTCCACTGACCTGGCTGTCTGCAGGGCTGTTTTTCTCACATATTCTCACTCCTCTGTCTCCATCTGCAGTTGTACAACTTTCTTTTCCCTCTTCTTAAACACATTACCCCAGAGGCTCTGCCACCATCACTGACGGTCTCAGCCTCAGCCAGCAGTGGGTCCAGCCGGCTGGCATGGGCTGTATCAGACACAGGGGAAGCTTCTAGCAGCTTCTCGCAGAAGCCACCCCTGCAGCCCCCTACTACCAAAACCTTGCCATACAAACCCAATACCGCATCCTCCACACTTTAGCATTTTGACATGATATTAAAAGAAAAAGTATGGCTTAAATATTGGCATCAGGGCTTGTGTCCCCACTTGCAGTGTGTAAACCATGCTCATTTAGATGCTTACAATTAACATGACAGTAACAACAATGACGGACTACCTGCCTGGAAGGTGTTACACTGTGATGAATTCTTGCATTTGTAATATGAGTACAACCAACAAGTTCTAAGTTTCCGTAAAAAATTGATTTTGTAATATATTGCCAGTTCACTTACCACTAGAAAATTAGAGGGTCCTTTCGTGCAACTGTCTGCAGACCTTAAAATGTCTTTTCAGCAACAATGTTGGCTATGCACAAGTGTGGAATCGAACAGAGAAATTAAAGTTTTGGTAATTTCTGAATTAATTGTAAATAGTGATTCTCACTCTTCAAAGAAAAATCTGTGTCACACTTCACTGGCAATTAGTTTTCTCCAGCCTTTTGCAGCTATTTTTATTTTGCTAGACTGCGGCACGCAGATGTATCGTGAACTCATAGCAGGCATGTGCAGTGCCAGACTCCACTTACAACAAATAGCAGGTTACAGCAGACTGAAAACTGATTTCCCAAGCCAAATATCTCATATATTTTTCTTTGGTTGTAATAGACAGAAATTGACACCTTATGGGCTTTTATGTGTATTACTAGTAGTTAGAGAGGAGGCAAAATACAAGGACTAAAAAAGTGTACCTTCATACAAATAGTGACCCTTTATTGAACTTTCTTTAGTCAAAAAAAAGAAAAATCCATTATGAAATATTTCCTATATTTTCCCCATGCTTTTATTTCCCATCCCCCTATCATATCAGTGTACCAGTCTAACTTGTTGGGAGCAATACAGGATGCTTCTATAATGCAGCTGCCTGTAAACAGCAAAGCTTGAGTGACTAGTTACAGGTATTCCTTGATGCGAAAGCCAAGACCTATAATCATACCTGGGAAGGAAAGGATTCATTGTATCCAATTTTAACCATCATCAAGGAAGGCCTAGTCTAAGGCTGTGCATCTGTTAGCAGATCGAGCAGCACTTTTGGGATCCTAGGTGTAGGTGTATGTCTTAGCAGCATCACAGCTTCATACTAGGGCAAAATTTATAGCCCCCATATTACCACTCCATGTACTTAGTCACCATGGAAAGCAGGAGAATATCTGCAAGATGCTTCAGCAAATCCCACTCTGGACATACTGAGGTACATGGTAATAGAGAAATCTAGCTACAGGGGTAGGAGCTAATAGTATGGACTCCCTCTCTCCACAGCTAGTTAAAAAAACAGGTATTTTCAGAGCGTAACTCCCACTGTCTAATGTAGACATCTGCCAGATATTAATAGCTCCCTGGAAGTGCCAATGTTTCTCTATCTGCTATGAAGAACTTTGGGCTTGACAGGATATTTAGCTTAGAGAGGGTTAGAGCTGAGTGAGATGAAGCTCTGATGAGCAGTCAGTACCTGCCTTCTCCAGAGATAGCCCTACCAAAATTAATGTGACTGAGGCTAGTATGATTTAGGACTTAGGTGCACAGTTCACTGAGTAGATGCTCACAAGTTCACTGTGTTCTGGTGGCAGCAATCATACATGACCATTGTATACACATCTTTGTTGGTTTTCTTGGGTTTTGCTTCTTCTGCATTGAATGTATGTTATGTGCATGTCATTTCTGGTACATACGAAGTGGAATTCACTGTGTCATATTCAATGTCTATAATACAGGTGCTGTGTGGATCCGGGTTTGTTAATCTCATATGGCAGCAGTGGAGATCTAGTCAAGGTGGTCAATAACACACAGAATTCACTTGCTGAAAGGCAAGTGCCTCATACTAAGTGAGATGCCCTGAATTATCTAGGCATCTGCAAGGAGCTAAAAGAAGTGATAAGGGCCTTACAGGAGTTCTTCAGTCTTCTGGATGGTCCAGAGGACTCATAAAAGTCATTAGACTCATTTATTTCTGTTTTGAATAAGGTACCTAGGACCTACACATAAGATACTGTAAATTAGACCAAAAATAGGCAGTTGGCCTCCATTGACTAAGCAAGCCATGCCTCTCGATAGGGTACAGGACCTACTATAGGCCTGTACTGGCACACAGAAGAGGACAAAGGCCTCCAAAGGCAGTGGATACCTGTGTGCAGGCAACTAAATCCTGCTCCAGGACTCCACTGTCTGTGGTAGGGCTTTGACACCCCGCTCACGGGTCAGCACTCACACTGAGAGCTTTTAAATTCAGGCAAGACTAACTCACTGCCAGAGCCTGATGGGCAGCTGACACTGCTCTTCATTTGTATGGGAGCAAACCACATTACCTGTGCCTTAAAGTGCTGGGAATTTTGCTTTCCTGTTTTGTATTTGCACAGCATAAATACTGTATAGGAACCCCAATGAAAACAGACTGGAATGAAAACTTTTTTTTTTTTTCCTTACACATTCAAGCCCATAAAAATTTCCAGGACATAATAACAGCTGTGTTCCCTAAGTAACTGCTACAGTGACTAGAGTAAAAAACTAATTGCTTGAAGTGCATTGCCTTTTTTAATATAAAGTACCTACAGTGCTCAGATATTAGAAGCATGATAAATATGCAGAAATAACAGGAATTTGAGAAACGCATTTGTTCTGCTGAAAAAAGAAGCAATCACAGAAAAAACTTTACTGCATAATAAATGAACCTGAAAGAAACTTTCATTTTCCATGATCTCACAATGAATGCTAATGGGTTTAAAAATCATAGAAAATCTATAATCTTAGAAATAATAGGTACATAGAAATCCTTTCAACTGTTACTCATTTGGGTGAAATCCAGTTGACCAAATGGAGGTATCTAACCCTAGAGCTAGGCAAATAATGTATCCCTTACTGTCAACGGAAAGAAATAAGCACTTTGAGGGCACAGTTGATCTGAGCTACTTTAAAAATACCTGTCAGATTAAGACTCGCTGGCACCCTTCAGTTCCTGTTTCTCACCACTGACTACAGAAGAAGAGTTCATAGCTCGGACGTGGACACTGACATCCTGTGAGATGAATTTCATTCTCAGACTGTTTCATGGAGCTCATGGTCTACAAACCTGGATAGACTGTGAAATTACTGTCATACACCTTGACGGTATTTCTACTTCATTTGTTTTGTCAACAAGAGGTCACCCTGTGCTTGGCATTGAATACATATCAAAAATACATTCCTATCTTGAACACCTTAATGAGATCTTCCTCTCAGATGTTCTCTTCTTCTGAAGCAGAAGATGCAGGTTTCCCACTCATTGTTTCTTGCGTCTGTACAATTTTCTAACCATCCATTTTCACTATGGGAATGGAACAATCCAGAAAAATTAAACATTTGTTTCTCTAAAGCTGGCTGTCACAAAAGCCACTCATGTACTAGCACAGCTCCGTACTCCCTGGCCAGCCTGAGTTCACCCAGGTAAAGGCCTCTGTAGTTAGATGGAAAATGCATCTGCCTGCAGAGAGAGGCCCAGCTTCATCACGCCTTTCATCAAGTCATCCTTGCTTGATAACAGTCAGTGTGGCAAAACTGAGTCCCTTAAAAATCTTTTACTATGAAATCAGCTGGATGTAGACGGATAGGAGAGGGGTTGATTGGAGAAAAAATACTGCCTGTGAAACGTGCAGCAGCTCACTTAGGAATGTGGCCATCTACAGATTGACTTGGTAATGTCCTGGGACAAAACCCCTGGAATTCTCAAGCTAGTTGTGGAAGCATATTTTTTAAAAAACCTATTTCCCACAGGTTGTAATACTGATTTATTTCGGTGCTAAAATGTGAAATAACATGGCTGGCAAACACTCTCTCAGAAATCTAGAAAATAGTTAATGACATATAGGGACATATTCTTCAATGTCTCTTGTTCCTTAATGTCTCCCCATGGCAAAGGCACCGTAATCACTTCAAGGCCACTCATCCCCATGCTAAAACACCCTCTTACCTCTCTCAGCCATTCACTTTATCGGAGAGAAAAAATCATTGTAAGAAAGAAGATTTGACCAAGATACTTCCATGTCTTATAACCACCTAAAGATTTAACTCTGTCTTCCTGGACCAAATGACCAAGGCTGCCCTCTCATTCCAGGATATGAGCCATACTCTGTTGGTACTCTGGAAGCTCTCCAGCAACTGCAAGTGAACTTACTGGGCTTTCAGGAAGGGCTCAGCTGTCGCTTGTTGACCACACAGCTGAGTTTAGACACACACCCACATATATTTTCCCCATTTGAAGCACTAGAGTGTCTGACACTTAGAAAATCCGAATTTGCTTTGTACTTGTTCAGGTAGCCATGGCCTAAACCAGCCAGGAATGTTTTGTCATTTTCCACTATTAATAGTGACAAAAAGCAGGATTAACAACACTGTGGTTCTCTTTAGGATTTATTGCACTTCTGAATGCAATGTTATCTTGTTTGAGACCTTACTCTGCTAGTAAGCTTACTCTGTTGGCTTGCTGAAGCGTTTTCAAACAAAGGAAGCAATACTCACACTATAATCCAGGCTAATGACAAACTTCCAGCAAGGAATCCAAGGCTCAGCCTTCATTTGCACAATTCACCATTTAATTTTAATGGATTAAACTGCATGGTCAGGGAAATGTGAACTGATAAGAACACACCTGTGAATGCTTCATTCTCACTGCACTGGTGGAAGTTGCCATAGTAACTTATCATGATAAGTTAATAGAGCTTTGCCTGGTGTCAGAAACCAGGCAGAGCGAAGAATCCCAACTATGGATCTTTAGACAGCTGCTAAAAGTCAGATCGAAGTTCAGCTAGAGGTAAACAGAAAGGGTCTGTCAGACAGAAATCATAGATGTAATATGTTAGTATGAAGGAATTACATACGAAAAGAGGGAGATGAGGCAGAGCAAGGGAAGTATTTTAATTTTTTATTGCTAATATTTACGTTTTTTTCTGGTTTAGAAAGTTTGTTTATTTAAATAAGGTTCTGATATTCCATAAGGTTTGCTCCACTCTTTATGGGACTACCATATGCTATTTGCTTAGTCAAAAATTTTTTTCTTCTCTACTCAGGGTCAGTCCAATGTAGGAAAATCAAATTGTCCTAATTCTCTTTCATATGCCATCATTTATAACCCCCAGGAACCTACAGTCCCTTTCTTTTACAGTATCTGTGTATGGCTTGGTGGTGATTTGTGATGGAGAAAGGCAATGTGATTTCCACAGGCCAATTCATGCTAGACTGGCAAAAACACTTGTTTCATGGAATACGGGTCACTAAGGAAGTGATGCAGAGAAAGGTTCTGGATTTTCCACCAAAGGTGCTCTGGAGCACCAGGAGGAATGGAGCAGTACGGAAAGGCCAGAACAGTTTTCCCCGTTGTGCATATGCAGTCAGGGAGGTTCAAGCGGGACAGGAATTTCGGTTCTCAAAATTGGCATTATGCTTAAGTGCAGGCTCAGGGACAGTCAAAGCTCTTGAGGACTTTGCTTGGAAACACAAAGAGCATCTTTGTCTCCTATCCCCAGGAGCCAGAGAGGCCAAGCAGTAAAGTTTTTACTTTTTCCTGTATGTACAGTTTTTAATTTACCTGTAGGTGTGGGGTGTGAAAGGCCATGACGATATGGCCGATGCAAGAAGGTGCCTACTGGCCTACATGATAAGGGACAGCAGCACAGAGCTGCAGTCTGGCGAAGATATCGTACAGCTTTGAGTGCAGAGCATGCCACGAGGGCTGCTGCCACGGGAGGAACCTGCTACTCTGCACTGCAAATTCAGGGGAGGGAGGCCTTGGGTAGCCCACTTATGAATACAGAAGGAAAGCTGAGAGGTGTTTTTCACCAATACAGTCACCAGCTTTTAGCCATTCCGGTGTACATCGTATAAGACAGCTTGAGCTAACTTTGCTCTTCATCAGAAGAGGTACTAATCCTGAAAAGATCCACAGGCATCAAATTAATTTGAATTTCAACAACCTAATCAGAAAGCCCAAGGTTAGCCTGGCTCAGAAAGGTACTAAGCATCCATCTAGTTTCCATGAAGAGCACTCATCTGCACAATTTTCTGTTGATATTTTGCCAGGTTTTCCTAAGTAGGAAAATAAAATGAGATAAAATTGTTAAAACCACCTTGAAAGGAAGTGTAAACATCACAAAGATTTGGCTTGCATAGTACATTTCTTAAAGGGCTGGAAGACATCTGTGGGATAATATGAGGCAACTTATATCTTCTTAAAATAATGGAACCCAAGAAGCATATCAGCATAAAAGGAGGATGGGTAAGCCAGTTCAGATCAAATAAAAAGTGTCTCTACCTTTTTTCCCCACACCTGATTGTATTCAAACATTTTGTGCATTGAAAAAAATAATGGAAATTTTTTTTTTTTTTATGGACACAATCCTTTTTATGGCTCCTGACAAGATGAAGGGCCTACTTATCTAAGGCCTGCACAAACACATATACCTTTTGCATCAAGAGCTTGAGTCAGAAATTAATTCAGATCCTGACCACCCTAGCTCTTGGCCATCAAATCATATTTCCTTTGAAAAGCAGGCAGGAAATATGAATAAGGCAGATAATTCCTGTATGTTTCTTTTTTATCTGGTTTTGGTCAGGACTAGAAACAGAAATAAGCAAATAAATGAAGCACAGTAAGCTTCTGACCTAGCCTGCTATCTCAGGTTGAAGCGGAATTGCAGCTGTATTTTACAGATTTCAAAGGTTCAGAGAAGTGAAGTACTTTAGTTTTAGGGTGGCTCTGAACTGCATTCTGAAGTGGAGCTTTAAAAAATCATAGCTGGCTATGTCCTTGCTTTGATGCATAACGCTGCAGAAGCTGAAACGCATCTGTAGGTCTGCATATTCCAGGCAAGAGTAGTGGAGAATGTCACTCCCAGTTACAGACAAACTTGCAGAAGGATTGCCCTGAGAGCAGTCTACTGATTGCTGTGGTGCTTTGGCCCTCTGCGGTTCCCCTCTATTTCTGCTGTTTGAATAAGAGCTTCCGGCTTGTCTGCTTGCATATTGTAAACCAAATCTTAAAGAACTTAAAGTCACAATGGTGAAGTTCTCCTGGATTTTAATGATGTAACCTATGGTTTCCATTGGTTTGTTTTTTTCTTTTCGTATCTCTTTTGACACAGCTTTGCTTTCCTCTTTAACCTGAGTGGAGTCCTAACCCTTTGCCTTTTCCATCAGAGACTGTGGCTATGCATACGGTAGCTGAGTTGTAAATTCAGCTTCATGATCAGTTGTACTGTAGAATAAAATAAGACAGGCCAACCATCTGTAAGAAACAAAACTCATTTAGATGTAAGTGCCTTTGATCAGCAAATGTGGCAAGGGCATGGGGAAAATAAATAGGCTTATCTCAAAATAGGACATAGTTTAAAGTCATTCCCAGTGTGAAAGTATTCTCTGTGCACAGCTGAAACATAAATGCTCTAGGATTGATGTTAGATGTTGGCTAGGTTATTCTAAAAAGGAGCCTGTAGAAACTGTGTTAACTTACCACCACCAATGAGTTTACTTGCTGTATGCCTCGAGACAGAGAAATTGAAAGAGCATGTAAAACTAGGAGCAAGTCGATAAAGAAATTAAACTACAAAATGACAGGAAGAAGACAGGAAATGTAATGACCAGTATAGGCTGGTTCAGCTAGTTGGCTGAATTAAAATTATTATATATGCAGCCTTAGGAAAAAAAAAAAATCTCCCATTCCCTTCAAAACAGTTTATAAAGTTTTGCTCTAGTAATGAAAAATGGAAATGAGCCTCTCTAATGAATTATAGCAATTATCTCTCTGCTGGGGCAAGGCAACTCTGAATCCTGTCATATTCCCCCAAGAAAAGAAGCACTGTTTGCTGTTATTCACCACACACCTCGAGAAATTCACCATTTTCTTACTTCTCTGGAGCACAAGGGTGCTCAACTGCCAGCCCGTGGCACTTGTGGATTTCATGCTGCGAGTAGCCTTCCACTTCACTGGGTGTGTTTGCACAGGGAGCTCTAGGTGCATGAGCAGCTGGCTGACATAGAATTAGATTGATTTCTTACACTGTTACAAGGCAGTAATTTATTCAAGGTTTATGAATCTGGTTAAAATAAAATCCAAGTTGTTTCTCACTTATGAACCTTAGATGATTTGTGCAAAAGGAAACTGGTGCAAATGTTATTTTAAATGAAAGCCTTACTTTTCTATTTCTTTTCCATCTGTCAATGAATGTGAGAAAAGTAATGCTGGTGTTTCCTTGTTAGTAGGACTTTATCCAGATTTCCCGGTTATTGTGATACAGATGGCATAAAAGATGTGTCAAGGTGAAAGGACTACGATTAAATTCATCTGTACCCATTCCTCTACAGATAGGAAAGCTGCGAGTACTCTATTTTTTCACACACATAATATTGACATTCAAACTGGCACAAATGCATTTTTATTCAAAATCATTATCTAAAAATCGAGGAATTTTGCCATTAAATTATATTTGAACTGAGCAGAAAGTGAACTAGTGTGAGTAAACAGCATCCATTGCAGGTCAGAAAGTCTGCTATCTCCCCCTACCAAACTAAACTGATGTCTACCTATATTAATAGAAATTGAAATACATTGTCTGGGAGACCACTGTTGAGAGATTAATACAAGCTCTTGATTTGTGATGCACCGTAGGTATGCTGGAGCATTATTTTTACGCAAGATGTTATGTTAAACCAAAGGCATTTGGAGCATTTGGGATGTCTTTATCTGAATGTTTTCATGTGATAAAAGTATACTTTTATTTGTGTATCTGTATCATACACTTATATCACATATACATATATGTATGCTGAGCTTTTCGGACTTGCACACTGAAAACTTTGGAGTCTAAACAGAGATATTTTGAGCACCCAAAAAAGACAATTTCAAACATCTCATGTCTGTACCCCCGTTCAACAGAGAACAACCTCTACAATTAACTGTTTAAAATGGACAGCGCCTGTTTTCTTTCTTTCTTTTGACAGTGATAAACTCTTTGCATCATGAACAGCAACAGCCATAAATCTCACTTAAGGCCAAAGCTGTGTATCATCTCATTGTCAGTATTCATCCACACCACCCTGTACTCATGGGCTCCAAGCTCGAATCCCAGAATCCATAGTCACTCATAAAAATTGCATCCGAAGCTTTTGTCTCGACACACCAGGATGACCCTGATTTCTGAAGGCAAGGCAGGCATCATCCTTTAGGTTGCATGTTCCCAAACGGTGGCTGGGGGATCTGCTCTCTGGGAACTGCGGTGTGCCTGTGGCCACATAATCAAGAAGCTTATAACTGCCAGAGAGCAAAAAAACAACAAGCAGAAGAGTTGTCTGCCTCAGGAGTTTGCACAGTTCATTGTACTGTAAAACGGGGAGAGCTGAGAAGAAAGATTGAGACTGGCTAATTTCCAGTTCATTTCCATGATACTTGATTGAAACAAAAATATGCCTAAATGCTGCACGGTGTAGAAGAGGGGCAGACCCCTGAGGCTTCCGTCTGAGGAAAGCAGAGCCTTTCTAGAACAAGTCTTCATCCTGCAGCCGCTGCTTTATCCCTGTGGGTCTACTTGTTATTACTGCCCATGAGTAACCTAGTGGCAACTTGCCATCTCTTTCAGATTTTTTTTTTTCCCTCTCCCTATGCAAAGCCTTTAATAGTTTCTGATCGCTCAAGGAGACATGGCTGCTCTTTTCCCTTTGGTTTTGAACTTCACAATTAAAAATGTGTCGTGGGCCAGCTCTGTACCCTGCAGTGACACGGACTAAAAAATCAGGAGCTAGCTCTGAGTGATCTGGTGTGCCTCTGCCACCCAGCACTGTGCCACATTGTGGGAAGCTGCCAGCTTGGGTCCTAGAGGCAATAAAGATGTTTTAGCACTGTTCTGCACCTCTTGACCTGCCTCTTCACAGGACTAACTGGTTCAGTTGACATGGCACTAACATCTAGCCCCCTGTTCTGTAATAAACTTGGCTGGGGTTAGCCCAAGGGTCTCTCATTGTCATGATGTAGTTGCACCTCTTGTCCATGCCCTTTCTCATCCATTCCTTTCCAAATAGTACAGGGCTTTCTGTGTCAATTCTTCCTCGTTTATAGCTTTTTTGTCTCCTAGAGGGGCATATTTCATGTTGTCTGTTAGTGGGCAGTTCTGCACCCAAATCTGTATTGTCCAGGCCTGGTTTTGATTTGTCCAGTCTGATGCGTAAGTTACAAATGAACTTGCATAACTTCAGCAGCCGAAAACAAAGATGAGCCCAAGCTGGGCATCTAGGTTCCCTATAAAATCAGCAAAGGCAATCCGAGGGCCATCTGGTCGGTGCACTTGCTCAGGATAGGTCGAATAGGCCTCTTGAAATTACTACAGTGGGAATCCAGGCAACTAGGCTAGCCTAAATTTTTACTTTTCAGGTGACTAGACCTGGGTGAGATGAATGTTGCTTGTAGCAAATAGCAATAGCATACAAGTACTGGTTCTTTCAATGCCTTAGTCCCCCAAAGGGTGCCTTTAGAGGTAGTATGGCTGCGGCTATGTCGCTGTCTTAATCATGGTTGGGACTCTTCGCTGGTGCTGCAGCCAGGTGTCTCCACTTGCCATGGTGTGGGCATCACTAACAGGCTGGCCCTTTCCATAGTCTGACGTACGATCCCAGACTTGCTGACTCAGGAAAAGCCCTGCAGAAATTTAATGAGCTGAGACCTTGGAACAATCACGGTGCTAAATCTCTTAACTTTCCAAGCTTGGTGGCCTTGTGGAAATTGGTCTGGGTCATGGTGCCTGGCCTATAATAACTCCTGAACCATGCCAGAAAATTGGTCTTGGGAGCTGGCCCATGCCAAAACTGTTCCCAGGACTGATTGCACAATTTAGCTGTATGGATAATCAAGCTCCAGTGGCTCCAGGAGTGTTCATGATACTCTTAACTTACTGAAGAAAAAGCTAATAGTCTAGACCATAGAATATAGGCTCAGTGAAGCATGCTGTTGGATCCCTCATGCTCCAGTGATGCTTTTTCTCTCCTGTGTTTCTTCTTCTTAAAAAAAAAAGACCAAACAAGAAAAAAAAAATCACAAAACCAACCACCTGTAGATTAAGGAAGCATCCAGGGATCTTAGTCCACGGATGCAGTGAAATGGGGACAGAGCAGCAATGATCTCTCTAGTGTGAATAGTGTGGTATTCACTAGAAAAATGTAACGGCAGAGGGTCAGATATGTGGTGATTTTGAAAAAACAGATTTAGCCCAGTTATATCAGAGTACTGGAGAGCACATAACAGGTCATCAGATAAAGAGTGAGAAATGTACATATACTGAGAGCTTGTGAAAATACTACAGAATTTTCTCCCAAGCTAAGGTAGACAACTAAGAGGTTTGACTACTAAAATAAAAAATAAAATTAAATTATTTCTGAATATATGGCTCAATTATGTAAATCAAAAGATCATTCACATGGACAAGCAACTAAAACTGTAATATTAAGCACATGAAATTAAGCAACCCAAAATGGTTATTGACAGAGGCTGATTTGACATTAAATTATATACTAGAAATTACCGCACCACTAGAAGTCACTTCAAAAGATGAAGTACAGCAACAGCATGATGCCATTTAAGCAATAGAGTGACTTAAATTGTCAGAATCCCTATAGAGAACTTATGGTTCAAGGACAACTTTGTAGAAAATGCAAAAACCTTGTGCAGGTTGCTACCAAAAAAAAAAAAAGATGCCATGAAGACAACCGTTTGCAGATGACAACACAGAACATCTCTGTCTGTTACTGTTTTTCACAGAGATAACCAATTGGTTATGTAATACAACTTAGTAACTCATCCCTGTTATTTGAAGTGACAATACTCAGCATCCTGCTTTAAAATCTTCCTCTATAAAACATGGAGAAAACTTATATTTAAAACATTAAGAAGGGAGACATATTGTTAAAGATATATAGGCACTGCCTGTCCTTTAATTTCAAAGAGAAGTATCTAGTGTTACTAGCTGGGTGACTGATAATCAGCAAATAGAGGGATTCACTACCAAAACAGCATGTTTCCACACATCTGTGGTCTTCTATATAACCCTATCTTCCTGTGAGACTCTGTGCATATCAGTGACAGGTCTTGCAGCATTCAGTGTTTTTACTGGTAGAATTTAGTATGAGTTTTGCAGGTAGCACAGATTGGTCACATAATAAATATTTAATAGAATAGGCCAGTCCAAGAGAGTGATCTAAGCTACCTGTGATTTTAGTCCATTTAGATAAAACTTGTTTTGATAGACCAGATACAAGATCATTTCTCTGGGAGCAATGACAACCTGCCAGACCTAAAAAATGTGAGACTATCCTGCAAAGGAAAGACTTCCGAGAACTGAGGACCTAACAGGAAAAGGGAAGGTAGAAACTTCCAGCTGCTGTGGCAAAAAATGTTAGCAATCACATGTGCAGTGGTGAGGAGTAACTAAGGATTTATGTCTGGCTGAATATGGAACTGATGAGTCTACTTATATGACTGCATAAGAAAAGGCTGGGGTGTGATGAGGGGCTCGACTACTGATTGCTCACAGTGCTTACGTGTTAATTCATTCCCCATCACAGTTTTGGCCCACACCAATAAATACCCTCCAAGATACGCACACGGTTTGAGGAATATCAGGAACCATTCCCAAAAGCCAGCAGATGGGACACAAAGTCAACCCATTTTTGACCTCCTCAATCCCATGCATTCCTCCAACACTGTCTTAGCATCTGCTATCTCAATATCACCCTCAGAGTACTTTACCCCGATATCTGGCACACCTCAGGGCCGTGGGAAACCCTGGGTCAAATGCTGTGCAGAACAGATGCAGGGGGTTTCTAGCAATTGGCATCAGGGCCAAAATCTTGAGATCATTTCTGGAAAGAGGCATGGATTTTTTAAATGCAGACTTTAACAAGGATGGTCGAAAGTCAGAACATTATGGACCATACATATAGGCTAGAAAAATATCTTACAACAAAATACTTAAAACTTCTCCTCTTAGGTTATCAGAAAAGATCAGGAAGTGTATGTGTGTATGTGCCTCCAAATGGAAAAAGTCCAAGTACTAAAAAACTTAATCTAAACAAGAAATAATAAGTATCTATGGTTGGATGATGAAGTTAGAAAAAAATTTACCTTTGAAATAAGGCATTTTGTTTAACAGTGAGTATGACTAACCACATGAGCAGACTCCAGCAGTAATTAGTGGGCTCTCCCTCTGTCATTTTCTGGTGATTTTCTATCTTTAATCAAACTCTGGGAAAATGGGTGAAAGTCCTTTTGGGAGAGGTTAAGACTAGGTTCTGTCTGTCTGCAACATCAACAAATCCAGGGCTGATTATTCAGCAGATAAAGAGTTAACTGGGAATATTGTTCCCAACAGAAGGGATAAGATTGAAATAGATCTTGATAAAAGATTTACTGCTTATATATTAGTACAGCAGATCCCAAAGCACGTGTAATGCATTCTTGGCATAGCATACAGCTTAGTAAGCAGTGAAGCAGTGGCTATATTCAGTGCTTACTCCATTTTCCAAGTGAATTCAATAGGTCACTCCAGATAGAGTGCATTACAATAATGCAGACTTGAGTTGACAAAGGTATGTGGCAAGGTTTTATTGGAGTGAAGAGGTTGTGTTTGCCTTTTCAGGCATAGATGGAAATATTATTTGGGGCTATAATTGCAAGCTAGGCAGGTAGGAGATTCTTAAGAACTTATAACGTACCTGAATGGCCACCTGCCACCTCCTAGACAGCAGTCTTTCAATTTTGATGCTGATATAATATTTGATAGCATTCACACCTGCTCTTCCCAGTTCACCCAAGTTGTCTCAGGTGATCCGTAATACATCTGCAGACAGCTAATTGTCTTCCGACTGTCTCACCCAGGGGGTACTCAGTTGGTTCATTGCACCAGCTGGAACCAATGGGATACGTATGTGAAGTTTCATCAGTGTGCCGGCCTCCCTGTACCACCTACTGACTCCCCAGGCCCATTTTGAGCTAGCTCAGTTGTTTCTTTATTGTGCCTGTAATGTAACTTATTCAGAGTTGGAAATAATCCCCAAGCTAGAAATAAAGTACTTGACTTTCATATTTCAAGGGAGGGCTGCTAATTAGGTAAAAATCTCACACCATTTTATTTATATAGAAAGCAAATTTGATTTTGAAACCGCTGAGAAGCAATAACCACAGAATTTTATGATGTCACTGTTAAAGAGATGTTTTTCAGGCTTTATTTATAGCTTACTTTTATACAAACCACCTGCAGAGTTGTGGGCATATAGGAATACCAAATAAGTGCAAGGAAATCAGATGCCATTTGACAAAAAGTCATCTACTCTGTGGCCACCAAGGACTGGTTCCAATAGAGGACTCGGGTACTTGCAAACTATCTCTCACAACACTAAACTTTCAGGCAGCCAGATCCCAATGTAGACTCCCAAAAATAGAAGCAAATGGATTGGCACAGGAAGCCAAAGAAGCTCAGAAGTATGATTTAAACTATGTGTGCTGAGTAGGTGGTGAAAGTGCATTGAAAAGTAATAGAAACTTTAAGCACTGGAGTATGTCCAATCCTACCTTACTTTTGGAGCCAAGTTGCCTTCTGAGGGCAGAAGTATACATCAGGACTCACTGTTTCTGTTCCAGATACAAGTGCCACCTGGCCATAATGACCACACACCTCAGTATATAAAAATACACTAACCACGGTTCAAGCCCTACCTTCTAGAGTGGGGACATACCCACTGTACCCACGTTTCTAGTTGGCTTCAGTGGCTTCACCTTCCACAGTCAGGATTTTAGGGCAGCCCTTGAGATGCACCTGACTTTGCTGATTTGTGTGCTGCAGTCACAGCACCTTGGTCCAGCTCACCTTCTGGGGCCAGGGAAATATCAGGGTTTGTAATGTTACACTGGAAACAGCAATGCAACCACGCCAATTCTCATCCAGATGCCTGTAAAAGTTCCTTCTAGGGTGACTATGTCTCTTTCTAACCAGTCCTTGAACATCAGTACTAAACAACAATAGATAGAGTAATATCTTGCTGAAGATTATTCTCCCTCACACCCCAACTCCAGGCCCACCTTCTATTCACCCACTAGCAGCAGAAGGGACATAAGTGCAGGACATACAGCTCTGAAGGGCAGTTGCACAATATCTCATGGTTTATTTTGGCCATCAGTAGCCTGCTGTCACACATACCCCATGCAAAGTCAGTTTTCCTCTGTTTAAGGTCTCAAATAGTCTGGGCAATGAGGTAAATTTCTCATAGTTAGAGCATGCTGCAAGACCTTGGAACCATCCAAACCCTACTTTTCATTTTTAAGGGATTTACTTTTGAAGCTGTTTAGGTTATTTGAAGCCTGAAAGGTAGACACTGTCTCCAGACACTTCTCTTCTGGCAACGCTTAAAATTCCTTGTCCCAGTAGAGACAACCAGCCGTCCCTCGCATCCCCACTCAGGTCAATGTTCAAAAGTTTTATTTATATATACATCAGCTTAAATCTTCGTTTCAAGTGGTATGACCTAGCTGCAAAACCTGCCAGCTCCCAGATGTTCTTTGTCTCCTGCTATATACTTATCTCTCAGAAGACTACCCTGGGTCAGGGGATGCCAGTGATTACCCATATTTCTTTCCTATGTTCAAAGTAATCATTTTAAAGCTGCACGGTCTTTCTCACAAGCCCTTGTCTGGGTCTTGTCTAGGTCATATATTACTACTTAGTATGAAAACTGCAGAGTCTTGCTAGATTGACCATAAAATATCTGCAGGTTGCTGCAGGGTTTTGATTTGTTGTACAGTACTAGATGAAAATCCTTTCAGCTAAATATGAATGAAGAGTCAGGGTTTATATAACGGCCATCCAAGAAGAGAAGGTCGTCATAACTCTACCCTCTGAAAAGAAAATGAGGGCTAAAGGAGTGTAATTAAGAATTTCTTCTGTAAGTAGTAGGACAGCATTCAGTAAGCACTGTATTTGAAGAGTTTAGGGTAGTGATGGCAACCAGCGACACTTACGCCACATTTGCTGCTGACAGGTATTTGGGCTGGTCCCAAAAGTAATCAGCCCCACTGCTTTTTAAAAATAAATTTGTCACCAGATGACCAAAAAAAAAAAAAAAAAGTGCAATATTAATGTTTTAAGAGAAAGAGAATGGCTTACACATCTTTATTTTTGTAAACCTGAGACTCTCTTCTTTTGCTCTTCTTTTCGACGTTTTCTCATCAGAACCAAACGCAAAACTTCATGGCTATATTGTGAAAAACACCAAGCAATACACAAAGACCCAACAACACATAGGTAACATGCACAGGTAACTAGGGCAAAGCTACTCCTTCACGGTCCAATTGGTAGCATGTTTCAGAGGAGGCAGGAGGACTCCTGTCCAGGTGCAGTCTGAATGCCCCCATTCAGAAAGAGTGGAGGGTTTCTGGAGGCTCCTGCCTGAGCTACTCTGCAGGACCCATGGCACCAAGGCTTCTGCATGGACACACAGACTTCTACCAGAGAGAGTTTTTTTCCAATTCTTTACCCCCCACCTTGTCCCAAAACTCTTCTTACACATCCAGACAATCTTGGATACATCACAAAACAATAAATATTGCAGACTTGGTCTGGAGTTATTTTTTATAGCTGCTGCCACCAGCTGTGTTTGCTGTACAATCCGCTGGCCACAACAACCGCCCTGCTGAGCTATCTCTACCCAGCAACTCCCCCACCGGGCTTCAGTTCTCTCAGAATGGGATCATTAACAACACGATTTCGAGTAAGCTTCGCAACAAAAGAGAAATTTCCTTTGCCCTTCTAAACAAAAATAAAATAACTACAAACTCTGAACCCTTCTAACAATGACTGTCTCATCCTACCAATTAATGCAGGATATGTCAGTATATTAAGGTGCGGTATACGGTTTGGCTGCGTATGCGTTTCTAAGCGCATGGGCTGCAGCTGTTTCTGCCCCTGAACACCTCCGTTGCCACTAAGGCATTAACACACCTGGTCTAGTCTAGTCAGAAGCCTATGGACCCACTAACAGTTCTCAGGGAGCTCTCTTCCATCCCTGCAAGTGCTGCCAACCAGCCTCTTCTCTCTTCCAATGCTTTCAAAAAATAGCCTACACAGAGAATAGAAAATTGTCAACTTTTCATGTGTATAAAGCACCCGGCTGGCGTAATTCTCCAGAAGGCATTCCGTACACACATGAAATTAATTTCATTCATGGATCGAATTGAAAAACAGAGAGGAAGTTAGATTAATGGTTTTCTTTTCACATTTATTTTCTTGGGGGCCAAAAGGTAAAAAGACAATGATTATTGTAGCATTGTTATTCCCACACCAAAGAAAACTAAACATGGTATAACTCCATGCAAGGACATAAAGCCTCTACACAATCCTTCCATACCATATTTTTTTTATCATCACAATGGCTACATACAGATATAGGAAGCCTAATTACCACTCAAATATAATAACCCTCTAGAAAGAAAACAAGTAACTGGACTGCTTTGGAAGCAAATATGACTTGTTGGTGCATTTTCAAGTTTCTATTTCAAATTTGGCTCATGACCAAATGTAAATTCATTAAGTATGACAGATTAACGGAGTTCAGTGATAACAGCCTTAGGAGATCAGTGAACAAAATCATCACAATCACACAGAAAGCTGTTGGTGAGATCTTCATGCCAAATAGCTTTGAATGTCTTCAACACTAATTTGTCACCTACACAGACTACATAACAGTGACAATATCTTCCTGGCTACTGTATTCAGACATCATCAGAAGTGTCAGTGACAACAAAGATATGCCCTTGACAACAGCAAACGTTTTCAGAGAGAAGTCAGACAGTTCTTACTACATGACAAAAATGATGCTTCATTTTTAAGAGGATTCAATGTCTATGAGAAAAATTAAGTCAGGTAGCGTATGATCATGCTGGTGACAGAAAACTCTTCACTCTGTGATTACCCTTTGACTCTCATGCATTAATATGAAAATGTCGGGAAAGGCAAGAGATAGATGGTCTTTAATGGTTATCCACCTCTTCTGGTATTGCCAACTCATGTGCTGGACCTTCCTTTTGTCAGAATTGCTCCAGAATTTTGTCAGAAAAAATTGGAAAAAAAAAACCTGAGGTACAGCTTTCATTCCCTGCATTTCACATAAATAAGTATGCTTTCATCAAATTTTTAGCAAGCAATATCAAGCAATACCAATTCCTTTAACTTTCCTATGCCCTTTTTAGGTTTCTCACATGGAGAATGTGGTCTTTTCTCTATAGGGATATAACTGAACTAAAACCTTCTCATCTGTCCCTGTTACTCATCTTGTCCAATTTCCTTCTCCTCAGGAAGAAAGAGTGGAGGCCATTTTACATTTCAGATACTAAGTACTTTGCTTCACTGTTTGAGATTCAGATTGGACACTAAGTAATTCTTCTGCTAGGTCAGGGAGTTGCTTTGGAGCTCTTGACCTCAAAGGTGCATGTTTTCAAACAGACATAAATGTTTTTGGTATTATTTTGTGTAGACAGGTGCACTTCTGTCTGCTGGTGCGTGTGGCCCGTGTGTATTACACAAAACTTGGAACTGGTTTAGCATTTAAAAGGGTCCATACAAGGAACATTAACAATCAATAAACAAAATCTTTCAAACTTTCCCCCATGGTAAATGAAAAGTGTGTAAAACTCTAAAAGGCATTGGAGCAAAGATTAATCCTTGGACACTATGCATACATTATCCTCTACAAAGACTTGGATCAAACCCTTAAATGTCACCATCCTCTTTTCTGTTTCTTCTGGGTCATATAACATCACACACAACATGAAAATTGACCTTTATTGTTTGCAGGCATGCCTGAGGATATTTACATCATCCAGACGCAGCCCAGAGATGCCAGTCTCTGTTCCTTAAAAGATCTAAATAACTCATAGTGGATGCATAGCAGAATTGCATACTCACAAAATAATTCAGATGAGAAGGAATGTCTGAAGGTCACCTGGTCTACCTCCAACCTCCCTATGCCCTTTTGGTTCAAAGCAGGGACAGCTTCAAAGACAGGTCTGTCTTCAAGTTAGATCAGGTTGCTCAGGACCTTGCCTTAGTCAAGTTTTGAATATGTCCAAAGATGGAGATACCACAAAATGTCTCACCTTCATTGTGCAAAAATGTTGCTAACATCTGATTGGTTTTTCCCATATTGCTGCTTGTCTCTACTGTCTCTCATTCTTGGGCTGTGGATCTTCAGGAGTCTGGCTCCAGCTTCTTTGTAACCTCCCATTACACAGTTGAAGGCAGCAATAAGATCCCCTCTTCATTTTCTCTCTTTAGTCTGAAATACACAGTTCTCTCCTTGTACATCATGTGCTCCAAACCCCTGACTATCATGTAGTAGTAGTTAGAGGTTGGTAGAGGAACTCCCTTTGTCCTTCCCATGCCAGTGAAAACAGCAGCCAATGAATGGATTGCTACTAGGATAGAGAACCCATTTAGTTGGACATGTGAAAGAGAGCACAAATTCCCCAGTCATTGTCCCACAGCAGCAATTCAGTACCCAGCACAAGCAGTTTTCCCTCCTCGACCAACAAAAGCATCCCTTATCTTAACACTGGACAGCATGGAAATAGCATATTCATAGAAAAACAAGTTTCAATTTTACACCAAAGCCAATGCTTTGGAGAGCACTCTATCTGTGGTGTACATGCTGCCTGTGGAGAATACCAGCTGGAAATCTCCACAAGAATTTTCTCCACAGATCATGACCAGGAGCTCAGAAGTTCGATTATTCACTTCATTTTTGAGAAATAGGGGTGTCTAGCCATGAACCCCTCAGTTGGCAGCACAAACGAGATGTGTCAAATTTTGCTCAAGGGACGTCAGAGCCAGAATACCTTTCTAATGCACTGTCAGGTCAATTAATGTCTGCATCCCCAGTGGTTTCCACACTGCTGAGAGCTCCGAGGAAAATCAGATGGGAGAGAACTAGTTCCTCCAGTGTGGAACTCAAAACTGTCTTACCCACAAAAAGCCTGATTCTTCAGTGGGTCCTGCGGGGCCCCAGAATATGTCTCTGCTCCTGAATGGGTATACAGGGGAACCAACTCCCATTCAAATTAATTGTTTCTTGCCTAAAACAAGAGGAATGTGAAGCCCACTTCTCTTACTGCTGTTTGTACATCGCTACTGCTGTTGCTCTCCCCTGCCAAGCAGGCACTGCAGGGAGTAAGGGCATGCACACACCCCCATGCAGAGCAAAATGCATGCAGAGATAACGCACGTCAAAGACCTCCAATTACTGAACAGGTAAGTAACTTTCCTCTTAGCACACTGCATGATTGAGTCCTAATTGAGCATCACATTCCTCCTGGATGCAAAAGCAAACCATTATGGACAAATGAGTCAAAAAGCCAAAATAAAAATCAGTCAGATAGCTCAAGTATGCCTGACAGAGCTTTTTAAAGGATTCTGACCATTAGCTCTCACCTCAATATCACTTTTCATCCTGACATGAAATGTGGCAGAGAAGCTATTTTCTCAGTCTTTTGCTTCTTCACGAGACAAACATCAGGCACAAAATATTCAGAAAACGTTAGCTGTCTTTGTCACCATCACATCTTCATCTGTCTCTAACTTTAGTGTTGGGTTTGGGGGTGGGAACGGTACAACAGCTAAATACTATTTTTAAGAATTTCAAAGAACAATCTGTGTATGAAAAAGTTGTGCCTACACATGGATGATTACATCGATTTTTAATGTGTGGGCCCCGTATAGATTTTGCTGATGCAAAATTTATGTGCCTTTAAAATTTATAAGTCTTTTTAAAGACTTAGACCCAGGTATTTGAATGTATGTATTGCATCTTTTCAATGTTTGGGTTTTACAACACAGTTGCAGCGAGACTGTGATCGGCATAGGTTCTTTTCCTTTCTTGTAATCAAAAACGTGCTGTTTCTCAAACCAATGGTACCCAGTGGAGTTTAATGCCCAGTTTTACGAAAAGTTAGTGATCACAGTTTGAGGCTGGTTTTGTTTAAAATTAAGCCTATATTGTTATCTGAGTCTTCCTTTGCACACACACAAAAAGGGTTTTCACAGTAATGCCTTTTAACCAAAAAGAGGGCAAATACAGAGAGCAAGTCTTACAAACAAATCACTTCTCTTACTTGACTCATGTCTGAAAACTCCTTTACTGAGGTTATGTCCTCTCTCTCCCAATTTATATTCTTTCTTTTCTCCTCAAACAATAAGGCATTGAAGTCTTCGGCTATGAAAAGTAAATGTTTATCCTTTTTGTAATTTGGCTCATCAGTACAGTTCAATGGAAACGCCAGTGATACAAATGTGAATGACAGGTTTGGGCTATGTGTATCTATCTCTTCATTAGGACAAGGCCCAGTGTCAATAGCAATCTTCCCACTGCTGTCAGTGCATTTTGGATCTGGTCTTTTAGGGCTGGATGGGAAAAGAATGGATGCACTGAGTGAGCCCAGAGCTGAATCCAAATCTTTGCGTCAGGCACTTCGCGCTACTTGTATCGTATCTGGGGACAGGTTTTTGCCTCATTGTGAGATGAAAAAGAGATTCCAGAACTTAAACCGCCTGCAGGCTTGGCCTTGGAAACATAATAAAACAGTGCTGTTTATAGTGGTTTCAGTAAAGTCTTTCTAAGGAAGCAAAGTTGGTCGTTGAAAGTTTAAAAGTTAACAGTGATTTGTTGGCCGAAAAGGTTTGGGAGCCACTAGCCAAGAGATAGCCAGTCACTGATTAGGGCAGGCTAACATTTTAGATCTTGACTTTCTTGATATGTTCAGTAATTTACTCATCAGTACCAGGAAGCACCTCCACATAAAGCCTGGATCATATATCTATGTACATCAGGCACAGCTATGGCCTTGCACCACTGAGCAGAGGTTGTCTTCCAAAATGGACATCAAGCGTGACGGAGCTCACACAGGAAAAGTCTGGGTTTAATTCCTTTCCCTGATTGAAGGGACTGCAACCTCCCACCTTCCTAGAAAGGGCCTTATCCATCACCTGTTTTCCATCCTGGCACAAGAGCATCTTCCCAGCTGAATTCGGCAGCATGCAGGAAAGATGTCAAAATGTCTTAGGGCAAAGTTTGGGAGCATGACAGAGCCTGGCTGTGAAGCGCAGTGATTAGAAACCTCACAACCCTCCCAGTATCCGTTATTGTGTCACTGAGGTGACTTCCCCTCATACCAATTTACCAATGTACATTGGTGGTTAGTCTCTGTGTCAACAGCTTTGTTTGCACTTGATGTAAGAACTGATGGCTCGAGCACATAGGCAATCCTTAGGAGCAGATTACACATACTTTACTACCACCCCTTTTAGATGCAGTATGGAAAAACACAGTACTGCAAGAGAGACAAATCGGAATGATGAGTTTCACTGGAGAGTTTCAGAGGTAACATGAACCCTGAAACAGAGCTTGTTCCTCTCGTTGAACTGGTGCTTTTTTCCTAGTGAGCCTCACCTTGGGGTATTCAGGCAGCTCTTCGTCTCCACTGAAGGTTTACTTCTAGTCTTTTCTTCCACATCCCTGGGTAAAGAACCTTTCGATCTCACATGGCAAGTCCTCCTTTGACTGTCAACACAGCAGTCTTTTACTTTTTATCAATGCAATACCAATCATTTCAGTGTTGCAATTAAAGGATATTAAATCTTCCCCATAAAGTTTCTTACTTATTTGGGATTGGAGGGAAGATTAAATATGTTACTAAATTGTGTATGCATCATCAGTGCTGTCTATTCTATTAGAACTAATGATAGGTAGAAAAGATACAGAAGTGCAACATAAAAATTATATCATCCATTTTTTACAAATTGTAATTTTATGGTACCTATCATTTTGGAATGCCTTCAGTTTTGAGGAATACTAAGATGAGGTCATTTAGACTATTATTGATTCTGCCATTATGGCATCACTCATAAGTATTTAAAGCGTTTAACCCTCCATGAGGAGCTTTGAAATATAAATGTCTTTCTGTAATAAGGGACAGCCTGCTGTTTTATAGCGGTGACACCAGATGTGTGGTCTCTTTCATGGCTGCCTCTAATGACGCAGTAACTTCTCTGATTCTCATGCTGCTTGGAACGGTAGTTTCATTGAAGACAATATAACTACACTTACGTTAGAGATATAGCAAGCATCTTTTTTTGTCTATATACTTGAAATCTTTTCAGCTAGACTGGATTGTCTTTCTGGAGTGATGTTAGCTGAGTTTGGAATCACAGTGAGCAACTAACAAACTCTCGTCCCGGGTAAACATGAGGTACAGAATAAGTACTAATACAAGACACCATGTTCCTCTGCTAAAGCCCACAGTTGGGCTAATAACACCATACTGAGCTTTTTCAGTAAGTGGCCTTGTTTTTCAGCAGGTCTGAGCACACAGACTGTTCCAGTGATTTTGCAGGAAGCATTTGCTCATTCCTCAAAAGAGCATGAAGTGTAGACATAACAGACTAACCCACATACCCTCTTAAAACAAACCTGGGCATAATGTGCACAAATCAAACTGTACGTAGAAAAGAAAATCCAGAGCCTAATATTAAGACCAGTGAAGTCAATGGGAAATTTTCTGTTCATTCTGTTGTGTTGGGTGATAGTCGCAAGGCAGATTCTGTAGGTCCTTAGAGGATAAAGTCACAGCTTAGAACTAGTTTGAGTCTAAATGTGAACTCCCAAAACACAAACAAAAATAATAAATGCATTCAGTTCACAGATACTTCTTTTCCTACCACTAGTCCTTTCAATTTAAAATATATCAGCAATTAAATTTTCATCCAGTTTTGCCTTAAGTAAGAAAGATTCTTGTACCATTAACAATTTCCAACTCTCTGTGAACTCCATGACTGCCCGGGGACACAGCTCTCCTAAAGTGTGCCCATCTGTAGTCTTTATCCAGCCTGTAGACCGGATCTTCCAAGTTTCTAGAAGAGAAGCACCTCCCAGATGCTGTTCATCAATGTTAGATAAGCATGAGATGTGCAGGTTCAGTTCTTTGAACTACAAAGGGATGTTCTAGCATTTAGTATGCACTTAATTTTTTGGCTGTCAGAGCTCAATGCATTTGCCTAGATATGATACCTACTGCCATTTGAAATGATGTAGATTATGCGAGGCATCTGCACATGTGACACAAGATACGTGTCACAGTGATGCTTCAGCATGATAGCAGGCATACACCCTTTGGAAACAACAGCTGAAAGCCAGGTAGAGTTCTCCGGGCATCTCCAACATCAATGGCAGCCTACCCTTGGGCAGTTGGACCATGTCCATCAAGTTAGACAAAGGAGTTACCACAAGTAGTGGAAATGGCAACCTTGTCTGTAAGGATTCATTGATACCATGAAATAGGAAGAGAGCTAGGAAATGATCCTGGCATCTTGAGGCTGTAAAATGTAAACTGTGTCTTGGTCACATTGCTGAGGACTAGATTCCACAGAAGCAAACTGCCTGCATCCCCAGACCACACCACTTGGTCTTGGATCTCCCATGGGTCTCACACTGTGTTTCTGTGGTCTTAGAAAATACTGTTTGTGCGCATTTCCAGTTCAAACAATCTGAAATAATGTGAGACCTGTGCTGCAGTCCATCAGTGTGGTAGCAGGAAACTGAGCATATGTGTCATACGCCCTGGACGATGACGCACAGGTATATGGTTGCACAAGAGAAGGCAAAGCCTGCCAGGATGGCATTAGGGAGATGCACAGGGCAGAGGGTATCACAAATATGCATTGCCTGCTGGCAACAGGCCCTGGAATGAATTCTTCCCAAGCCATGCCATGGAGAAAGCACTTGGGGTGGTCCAACGGAGTGCCAGGGGACAAGTTAATAATTTAGCACCATGACCTGTTCGAGGTCCCATGCTTGTGCCTTCTGCAGCTTTTATTTAGCAATATAGATCTACCTTCAGTGTCTAATGGTTAGTATTATTGATGCTAGGGTTAAAAACACATCTTTACAAATATAGTAACATTTATAACTTTTTTAATGTAGGAGAAATCTCAAGTAGAGTGTGCTTGAAGATTTGATATTATTTTGTGCCAGAATGACTATGTCCACCTTGGACAAAAGGACTTGGATGAGCAATTCTGCTCAGTCTTCCTGAAACTTCACATGCCAGCTCCCTTAGCACACCATACAAAGCACCATGTTCTATAGCATCCCTGCCGAAGACTTATGAGATCAGTATATTCACTGATGTAACCTATATCCCACAGAGAGTAGATGGTCTGTGGATAATGTGCATGCCCCCAAAAACGAGAGTCAATGAGAATTAAGCACTTAATACTGGTTAAGATCTGCTCCTGGCTACAATAAAGCTAATCCAAATCAGTACTGCGCTGCACTACTACATAAAGTTTCAGTGGCTTTCCTGTTGTGGGGAGTGAGAGGGCTCTGGGGAAGCAAACGATCAGGACATTGATTTAATATCAGTTCCAATTTAAGTTTCTTGCAACGAAGTGGGTTATGCTGACTCCCAGCCTGTGTGTGTTGTTATTTGGATGCCAATTAAGCAAAACAATGGTTTATTCGGAAGACATTAGCACTTTTGTTTTGACTTCTCAGTGCAGGAGGAGGGGGGGATATGCCCTACATTTGCCAATATTTTTTAAACATTGAAAATCATAGGTAATTTATAGATGGTGCATTTCCATATTGGCACAAAATGCATGTCATGAATATTGCTGCTGGTAGAGGAGCCATGCTTTCATACAGCTTTGCTGTTCATAAACAAGTTTTTTTTTTACAAGTGGATGCACAGATCATTTTGTGACTACTGTACTGCAAGCTCCCGTCAGCAAACCTGAGTATTTGTGGCTTTCACAGTATCATTGCTTTTGCACGTGAAGCATCTCAACCACAAATGTCTGCAGGACTTCAGTCTGCATCGTGAGTATTTCACACATGTGATGAGGAAACATCTCCTGGATTTTCTAGGATGCTTTAGTCCCCAAGTATGGATTATTTTTTTTTTCAGTAGTACTTTTTCTTTGCTGAGGTAAACACCTAGAAATCATCCGACTGCTGAGAGAAAGGAGGTTAGCTTGCTGTCCCTAAGGGACAACCAGTGCTATCTGCTCCCGGTATTGTATTGGCAAGTTTCTGTTTGTGATGAAAATAAGGTTGGTCAGTGTGTTTGAGCAAGACTAGCACTTGGTGTTTGGAGTCAAATTAATACGAGAAGGAGTCGTTTCAGCATGCTGTGAACTTAGTCGGCACAAACTAATTTTGTTATTCATTGTATAGGACTACATGTATCCATTGTACCTTCATCAAAAGGAAGTTTTAGTTCTATTCCCAGAGTTATCAGGCATGTCTGTCTTTCTGTAAATGCATTTATTTTCAGTTTGCCTGTTGGGCTCACTTAACTTGTCCCTGTGCATTGTTTGCCCCTTCCCCATTATTATAGCTGCTTGTCTCTCTGGTAAGAATACTCTGTAGATTTTTCATGAACCTATGCTATCCTTAGGGGAGTTTGCTCAGTCTATTTTTCTGGGGGTTTTTTAATGCTTTCTATCAACTGAATTCCTTTCGAATTTCAGAGAAAAAGAAAATCCTAGCACTTATACCAGCCTGTTACTGATTTTGAAGGAAAAATTAAATCATCTGCAATCTGTCCCTAGAATCAGAATCCAGCCTAGGCAGCATCACTGAAACCAACTTGTCAGGTCTTTAAAAAAAAAAAATTAAATTATGAAAGTTTCATTTGGCTTCGTTTTGCAATGAAGATATTTTTCAGAAAGTTACCCCAAAGCAGCAACTCTGACAACCATGGTGTTTTGAAAACCAGTTAACAGAAATATCACCAAGATTAAACTTCTACGAAATTCTTGTTCCACTGTTTTGGTTTGGGTTTTTTTTTTGGTTGGTTGGTTGGTTAGTTTTTTTTGTGAATACAGCATGATCATCCAATGGACTGATATGAAAAGAGACACTTTAAAAATCTATTTTGTGCACAAAGGTTTGTGTTGCTCCTGGAACAGTGTAAAAGAAGGATTTTCAGTGCCTGTATCTTCAAGCCATATTCAAGGGCACCTTGATGTAGACTGTAACTAGTGCCCCTGTGTATAGTCACAGGGTTATTTCTGTTCTGTGGGGAGAAAATCAGGCTGCTAGTGCACATGTCCTTCATGGCAGAATATCTGTCTAGAGAGAGGAAAGCAGATGTATGTATAAGGCTAAAAATCCCAAATATAGTCTCTAATAGGTGTGATAATTATTTTCAGGAAAAAGTGGTAGGATGCAGTTTAAATCCGTGGGGCACATTGTTCCAATGAATGTGTAGTGTATTTATGAGGGTACTCATAGGATTTATAGCTGCTCCAAGGAAGTGCATCTGCTCTATGACTACAGGCAACATCAGTTTCTAGGGAAAGTTTCTTGAAACTTTTGTTAATACGTTTTAACCTCTTGCGTGCTGACTTGTTATATCTAATTAGAGTTGCTTTACTTAGTCTTCACCATCACGGGCTAGATGACAGCTTCCAGCTGCTCTGGATGCTCTGGCTGGGATAACTCCTCTGGCTTGACTCCCAGCTCCAGACTGTCAAGACTCAAGTACACACCACCCAAAACCTGTGTAATTCCCAGTTTCTGGGAAAGGAAATCTGGGTATAAAGACTGGATGGGAATCACAGGTCTCCACTAGTACCTGATTTAAACAACCAAGGGTTGCAGGACACACTATGGCATGTAGCAGCAGTTAAGTATAGGGGGGTATATGTCCATATATATATATATAATGACCTACTGAGTCATTCCTGAGAAATGGATAAGCTAAAAGAATACCCCAACAAATGTCCATGTCTACATTGCACACACTTGGCTTAGCCCTATATGCACTCGGTGCTTTGACCCAACAAATCTCCTGCTCCATAGCTGTGCTCACACTGGCAGGTTCATGGTTTGAAGGTGCCAAGGAAGAGTCTCTTTTATCACTTCCGTGCCTGTCAGTCAGGTATTGAGCCAACCTCTTTCTTTAACATCTCTCAGGCAGAGGGGGATCACATGCAGGTGGCTGGGTACAAATAGGAGACAGCACCCACTGGCTGAAGAGTAGTGATAGAAGCTGTTCCTGTCCCCTATCTCTCGTGCCTGGCCACAGTGCAGGGGACCAGACTCACAGAGCATGGGAGGCTGCCCTACCTCACCGAGCAGAGCGAGCTCCCCTAAATGCGTTTGCAGACCAAAGCTGGAGCTGCCATAACCCTGGAAGATGGTTAGCAAGCTGGATCACCACCTCAGCATACCCCAGCCGTGCAGGACAGACAGCCAACTTTGAGACAGAGAAGAGGGAGATTCTGTTCTGCACAAAGGAAGAAAGGAAGGAGAAAGGGATAAAATGGGGGGGGGGGGAAACAGTGAAATGAGAAGTAATGATTTCTTCACTGTATTTCATGTCAAGTTATTACAGCTCTGACAAAAAATTTGAACCTCATCACCCATCCACATAGCTGGTGAATTTGTATCATAGAATCACAGAGTGGTTTGGATTGGAAGGGGCCTTAAAGATCATCTAATTCCAACCCCCCTGCCATGGGCAGGGACACCTTCCACTAGACCAGGTTGCTCAAAGCCTCATCCAGCCTGGCCTTGAACACTTCCAGGGATGGGGCATCCACAGCTTCTCTGGGCAACCTGTTCCAGTGCCTCACCACCCTCTCCAGGAAGAACTTCTTCCTGATATCCAATCTAAACCTCCCCATTTTCAATTTAAACCCGTTACCCCTTGTCCTGTCACTACAGGCCCTTGTAAAAAGTTCCCTCCAGCTTGACTGTTGCTGCATGACTGTTCCTCCTTGTATGTGCCCATTGACGGCTGAAGATGTGAACTAGAGAGAATGCAACTACTTGCTTGATATTTAGGGCAAAGTAGTCAACAACTGTTAGTTCTGCTGACAAAGGACCAGTGGGTCAGGCTGTTACTCAGAAATATGACAGGATGATGTTGCCATTCAGAGCGCTGACTAAGGGCGAGGAGGAACGCCAAATGAATGAGCAATCTTCACGGTGTTTTGCTTAGGACGGAAATGTCAATTAGGATTCTCCTGCTTCTTTTCTTCCATGTGGCAGTCTTTTTACACAACAGCAAGATGCTAACGGTGCAGAATAAAAGGCATGCTAGTATGTATCATTTTCCTTTTTTTTTTTATTGAACAACATATTTGCTTCATGTTCTTTCTTTCTTTGCACATAGGAATTAAATAAATTAAAAATGGTGCCGGGCTGTTTCTTTCCACAGGGCTTTTAATTTTTTTCAAGCCATCCCTCTCTGAGCATTTGTACATCTGAGAGCAACTGTCTAATTGCTCCCTTTCCTCCACAAACATCAGGTCCCCTCTAGGAATCTGCTGTTCACGTACACAAAGATGTAAGACCAGTGGGTAGCAGCAGAGCAGTCTGTCTGAAAACCATTCTCGTCTATTTTTTTTTATCCCAAGCATTATCTCACTCATTATAGAAGACTTCTGTTCCTCTCTTTTTTTTTTTTTTTTTTTCCAAAACTCCCTGTGTCTACTGCTATCGGCTTTGATGGACAGATGAAGTATGATAGCCTGAGACATATTTGACAGAATATGACTTTGGCCTGCATAAATTACTGTCAGGGCATTTTCAGGGAAGTACCGAAGTAAATTTGCAGTGACTAAAAGATGAGTTATAAATTATAGCATAATCACTGCTGCTGAACAATTTGATGGGTAAAACAATTAACTGACTTTATATTTTAGGTGAGGCCTCATAATTTTTCTTCATAGTTTAACTCCTCAAACTGCTCTGAGCTCTCTTCTAAAATCTGAGGAAAATATTTTAGAAGGGGCATTTCCCACTCCCTTGCCAAAAATCACATTTCTTTTCTATCAACATTGTGTCTTCCTTCCTGTGGGTAATTCAGAAATGGCAGGTTGTGGTCTTTCCTCACATATCCGTATCAGCTCCTAGGGGGATGTATCTAGGACCCTTCCGCCCCATGCCAGTACCTTCCTGGTCCTTTTCCATGTCACCAAATCCCAGGCTTTTCAAATTACATTCTTGAAATTCTCCAATTCAGACGATAAGAAATGAAAGAGTTTGTGAAGCTTGGGATCCTTATGGGATGCTCCTGAAAATATACTTCAGGCAGTGGCCTATATTTTATGCATTCAGTATCAGTGGTAGCTTTGACTCAGTGTGGGTAATCTCTTCTGTCTGGTGAAGAGCTCCTGACTGGAAAATATCACTGGGGTTTTTTTATCTGAAACAGACAGAAAAAAAGTCTGAATGTTTCTATTATTATCTTTATCTCATTTGTGACCCTACCCTTTGTGAGGTTGTATTTTTTCCATTTTGAGTTTTTTTTCCTACTGTGTAAAGAAGTCTGGGTTTAGTTTTTACAGAAAAATTGCAAATTTTCCAGATTTTTCACCCCATGTCTATTGCTTTTCTTAAAATGTGCAGTCTTCGCTATTACCATAGAACAAATCCAATTTTCCAGCCCTTGTGACTATTACTAAATCCCCCAAAACATAAATTCTAAAGTTTCTAGATTTTGGAGGCAAATAAACTGCAGCACTTGTTACTTTTATAATGTCATTATTTTTATGATAGACTTATGACCGTGGAAACACAGCTTGTGATCACTGCATACCTGGCATGAATCCTGGCTGAAATGCAGCAGCAGGCTAAGGCGGGGAAGGCACTCTGAAAAGGAGACAAATAAATAACCAGCGTGCAGCTGCCTCAATTCTGAGGGTGCTGGCACAGAGGCTAGGCTGCTTTTAAACTGGCTATGCGCAAGGAGCAAGCATCGATCTCCTGTCCAGCTACTTGCTTCCATCAAGAGGGGTAGCCGGCAGGATGCTGCCTGTAGGCATCTCTGCAGCAGGTAATGCTCAGTTATACCTGTTTGTGCTCACAGACTGCTGCAAGGAGCAGGCAGGGGATTGCCCGGGCTTTGAGGGAAAGATGAGACAAGAATATTTTACTGTTGCTTGTAAAGTGACAAGCTATCCATTGTGGCTTGATTGCTTCAGGTCCCCCAGCTTTGCTTTCACCACCCACCCTGCCCTCACAGCCCACAGCAGAAGATGTAAAGCACCTTCCTCCCACATGGTGTTTGGGCCCCACATGTGCCAGTGACAGTATCCTTTGTCACTGCAGAGCCACACAGCCTTCCCCTGTGACACAGGGGCCACTTGCATTAGCACTGGAGGGAAGGGGAAAGGGCAAGCGCAGCAAGATGGTCAGTGCCTGTTGTCGCTTGTGCCTGTTGCAGAAGGCAAGCTTGATGTTGCTGCTGTCACCACCCAGCACGTGCAGGGCAGCAGCCAGAGCTGCATCCCCTTTTCCGGACTCTCAGGAGCAGCAGCCTCAGCTTCATCTCCTCCAGCTCTGCCTCACTTGTCCTCCCATCTGGCACTGGGTGGGTGCTTGCCCTTCGTTCTTGGGAGATAAATAAACTTTACACACGCAGCTGCCTGACTCAAGCCTCTTCGCGTGGCAGCATCCAGAAAGTGGTGCGTGTTCCCCAGCAGTGTGGCAACAAAAGAGTGTCCAAATGCCAGCAGCATGCTTGTGGTGGCAGGGAGATGGATGACAACCTACAAAGCCTGCCCAAGAGCCACAATAAATACTCGAGCAGTAACACCCAGTCTAGTTGCATGCTGTGTTTACCTGCTTGATTTAAACATAGCTTGAACTGTGCTATATTGTCATGACTGTTAGGTAGACGTATCCTTAGAGGAGTGGGGAGGCTTGTTACCTAAAGCAATACCCATGAGAGAAATGGTAGAGAGAAAATAGACTTTCTATTATAAAGTGCTAGAGATGTAGGAGTAATGCTTTGCTTATCCAGTGGCTCCCTGTTTGATTTCAAGTAATTTTCTTTGCATATTTTTCATATATATAGAGAGAAAATAGTGGTATTCCTTCCTGCTCACCATTTTTCTATCTGGAATAAAAACTCTTTGGGACAGACACCTTCTCATTCAGATTCACATGGTATGCCTCAAAAGTGCCTGCTACTGTGTCCATTCTTATCCATACCAAATTTCTCCATCAATGTTTGCTCTTTAAATTGTCCAGATTAGATTCCACATATAGCCTTGCAGTGTATATTGAGTTGATGGCAGAGGTGAGCAGTGCTTCATACTGCTCACTGAGTCACGAGGCTCAGAGTCCAAACAGAAGCATGTCTTAGCATTTTTAGCTTCAAAGTGAACCAAAAACTAGAAGGGGTCCATTTCCTCATTCAGAGTTAGATTGAACAGCAATCTTGCAAGAGTATCTAAATCCATGACTTTCCACCCTGCAGTGGCAGAAAATGGGAAATCAATTAGTCTCATTAGATTTTTGCAGCTTTAGGATAAAATCTTAACATTTCATTACTTTGCTGTACTTCAAACTGGACTCAAATTTTCACCCTGTTTGGGAGCAATCCTTAAGCACTAGTGGAAGCTGGACCCATATCCAACATCTGTGTCTCCTGCCTACATCTCCCTGAGTCCCTGGCAGCCCTGACGAAGCTGTGTACTGTTCTGTTAGGATCCAGTAATTGGAGTATTTAACCCTATCATGAAAGGACAAGAGTCCAACTCCACATCAGCGGAGGATAACCCACCCTCTCTTCAGCAGGCAGGCAATGAAAGTCATTAGTATATTGAC
>NW_010236350.1:67192-67860 GCF_000690775.1 Eurypyga helias
GCTGAGCCTTCTTGCCTTGCCAGAAACATCCTTTGACAAACCTTTCTGCCTCTGAAAATATTGTTTTCCATTCTACATCTTTTGTGATTTTTGTTTTGGATTTAGATGTTTTAAAAATTTATATTTTTGTGATAGAACACTGATTTCTCTAATCCTCTCTCGTCTCTGGAGCATCTCTGAAAATGAATTTGTGCATCTTCCTCAGAGTCTGGAAAGAAAATTTGACAAAAGAATAAATGCAGAACTCCGTATTTCCACAATAAGCACAGGCAATGCCACAAAGCCTCTGTGAATTCTTTCCTGATTGTGTATCTTCATTACTCGTAATAATTGGATATATTTGGATTAAAATAATCAAGAATGCAAATATCCCGGCCATTGAAATCAAGCTCTCGTTTCAGCTAAGCTGGATGAGTAGCAACCAGAACCACTAAGGGAGGGAAACCTACCAAACGTGAATTCTGGATGAAATTAAAGCATAATATTGGAGGAAGCAGGAGTTTGTATGCTGTGGCTGCAAGTTTGGGGTGTTACAGTAAAACATTACTACAGGTTACGATGCGCAGAAACGCACTTTGTCCGCTCTCATTTCGCACTCCTCGCCATCTCCCTCCTCCCTTGGGCTGCGCCTGAGGAACCTGACCTTCCCCAGCCCCGGGAAGAGAGGG
>NW_010236351.1:0-18082 GCF_000690775.1 Eurypyga helias
CACAGAGGGCTACCCCACCACCTCTTTTCTCTGACCCTTCTTTTTTGCTTCTATGTAGCTCTCAGCCGCGGAGCACACCGCTGCCACCGCTGACTCTGGCCAACTAAACTATATGAGTATGTCACTATACTCGTGTAAAATTACATCAATTAAAAAAAAATATTATCATAACAGTGGCAAAAATACACAAGACTACTTATAAACAAGAAGAACATACTGAAGTATAGAATAGCATGTTTATAGATTTACAGACACTTTTTCCTTAAATAAATATTAAAAGAGGAGTCAAGAGCTTTAAGAAAGTCTTACTGTTTCCCTTTGCACTTGAGACTGCATGTTCTTAAAAAAATGTGTGTTTTGGGAGGTGGGGTTCTGATCTTTAGTAGTATAATAAATCCCATGAGGAAGCATTTTGTTTGTTTCTTTTCATAATCACCAGGGTTGGATATTTTTAAGATATAAGCTTTTTTATCTCTATTCCCTTTAACTTCTAAATTTATTTTTATTTTGTGGATAGGCAAAATGAATAGCAAGTTTGATTTTAAGAGCATCATTTCAAGTCAGGCGTCCATTATGGGTGATCTTCAGAGACTTCTCAGACAAGGAGAATATGATCCTTTCACCTCTGCTCCCATCTTCGAGAGCAAGTTTGTTGAGGTAAAAAGTCATTCAAATGAAATAATTTGGCATGCTCAAGATAAAACTGCATGCAATGATTACCCTTCTTTTTCTCCCCCAGCTCAACAGGTATTCCTCATTCATTTACTCTCACTGTTCTTATTCTGTTTTCTACATGCATATGGATAGGGTTCCCGACTCCTGTAAACACATTCTGCTCATGCTTTAAAGGCAGTAGTCCAGAAACCCAGCAACAGCAATGCTGCAAATCAAAGGAAGAGGTCAAAGAGTTATGTTTTCACCCTTCCTTGTCAGTCCCTACTCCTTCCTTCCTGTAGCAACAGCTAGGACTGCTCTAGGAAATTTCTGGTTCTGTGCTATCTCATTAGGGGTTTTAGCTATCTAGGTCAGTTCAACCTACTCTAAATGGCAGCCAGCCTTTCCCATGCAATCTCACCCCACCTACAACTTTTAGTATCCTTGCAGGCAATATCACTACCCTGCAAAACTCTGGGAACAGTCTACGTTCCTGCAATACTGCATTCACAGTGTATCTAAAATATCTAAATTTTATTTAAATTACGTATCTCAACAGTTTTTCCTAGGGTTTCATTACCTTACTTTGTGATAATTGCAACATCCTTTGGTCTTGCCTTGATTAATTTAATCTTGCATTGCTGGTAATACATGCAGAATGTTAATTAGCTAGAGTCTCTGTTTTCATGGTACTTTATGATTTATCGCTGCTTTATTTATCAGACCTCATTTACTACCAAGGAGGCAGTCGCCCTTGCCAATCAACCCAAGCAAACAGCAACATCACTGACTCATTTACATAAAAATGGAAAAAGAAAATAGCCTTTGATCTTTTTTATATACTGTCTCTTACATTTGGGAGGTGATTCTACTAGATATCCACAAGTTTAATGCACTGTCCTCCCCCAAATTCTTTCTTAGGGCACACTTTTTCTCTGATGCTTATCAAAACCAAACCCTGACAATGGTACATAACGTGATTTGATCATACTTATCAACTTACTCTTATCTCCTTGTGTTTTCTCATTTTTCTATTTCTGTAATTTCATGTCTTACACATAAATTAGTTGAGATCTTTTTCCATTCTGTGCTGGTACAGCACCAAGCAGAATCCTGGTTCATAACCAGGTCTCATTAATATCACAGTAATGCTGACAAAAACAGTGAATCACCAGAACAGAGTGCCTCTTCCATCATCTTTACACTAAGAGAAATTCAAGACAATGGTACACAAGAGGTTTCTGACCACAGCAGATTTGGACTACACAAAAGCCAGTGATTTCCAGTCCTCCTTACTCTTCTTGTTTCCTTTCTTTTAATTCATACACTTTCCTGCCTCATTATGCCACATTCCCCTCTCCTCACCAACCCAGTATATAAGCTCTACGGTGCCCAAGCTGAAACACCATGATATGTATTGGTAGTATATTCTCTGAGAGATCACGTGGCAAACATTTGTGTTGATGGGGCTGGGTTTTTTTTTTCTTCAGGTTATGCAAAAAGGGGAACCAATTTCTCTCCATAACCGACCCAGCTGTGTGACCATTGGCATCTGTGCTGCTAATCCCAGGTGGCCAATGCCTAATGCAATTCTGGTAGCTCATGAGGTGCCTGTGTCCACACAAGAAAGTATGACAAACTTCCAGAATCACTCAGAGCAGCCATCCCACATGAAACAGCTAACACTTAGCAGGTGAGTTAGCACTGAGAAAGGTTAAATATTTCTTTGAAGTGTAAGAAAGAAATATGAATGTATTTCCCATTTTATAAAGTGTTTTCCTTCTTTCAAGGGTCAGTTTACTAACAAACCTCATATTTTCAGTGACTCTTTGTCCCAACACCAGCACAGTGAAGTTAGGAGAATCACTTAAGTACATACCTTTAGGCCCCACTCTGGTCGTCATTTCAGGCCAACGCTATCCATATGTGTAATAGATGACTGCAAATACTTAATAACTTTTCTTCTAAATATATCAGAAGCTGAAAGCTGGTAGGAAGATTGGGGATACAGGATTGTCAGGGAATAATGCAGTGGAATAAAGGCATTGTAAAGAAGCCAACTTCCTTTGCCTCCATTCTGTACACTGCTGCCCAGTATTTCTTCCACAATCAGCTCGAGGTACTCGGTAGCGTCCAAATCCACTCAGCAACTTCTTCCTGTTCCAGTTTCCCACTTTTAGCTTTATTCTATCTCTAGGTCTGACAGTCACACTATCTTCTTTGAGAGGAATCTCTACTTGTGCTTAATGATTTATCCCTTTTTTAATAGGTTGTTGCCCTTGAAGTTTGTGGAACTCTCTGTCCATAACACAGAGAAGTATCAGCTCGTGCTAAAATTAGTAAATGGACGTTCCTATTATTTAGAGCTCTTTTCCCCACCAAACAAGAAACGACGCCTATTCTACCTGTGGCTGCAACTCATCTCTCTCCTGAAACTCCCAGAGAACACCAGCAATACCCAAGTCAGGGTAAAATTCAAGGATTTTGGCGTGTGTCACGAGAAAGCTCTCAGACCAAACAACCCATCTGAAAATGTGAGTCTTTGCCAGCAAATAGATATCAAAGCTTCAAGCTGACCGATCTGAATGTATCAGTGGAGCCAATGTTCTTTGCTGTCTCTCAAGTCAAAGTTTTTGTGTGCTTTGAAGGCGCCACAGTTCTGTTTATCAAAATAGCTGGCTTGTAAATTCTCTACAGAAATTCAGGGCAGTGAGAGTGAGGATGCTAGGTGCACCATAGCCCTGATGATAAATTTTTGCAAATCAATAAGTAGCATGCTACTTCATGCTTGGTGTTTAGTTTTCCCTCATAGTTGGGAGCATGTTCTTAAATGGTTCTTTTTGACTGAATTCCACAACCCACTGAAATATAGGAGAGGAGGAAAGTCATGGCGCAGCTCAGACCCATGCAGAGACTGACAATTAATAAGCAAAGAGGGCAAAGACATTTGATTCATTCAAAGGATAGAAAGAGAAAGGTCTCAAGGGAAATCCTACAGTGAGCAGCCGGACAGGCAGAAGGCAGCTGCTTGCTGTAGCTAAAAGAGAAATAAGGAGAACAGTGAGGGTCAGCAAAAATGCTTCAGGAGGTCCTAAAGAGAACATCACATACAGAAATTTCACTAAAGCACAGAAGGGACCTGTTACCTTAGAGACGCATTTAGGAAGGAACTTGGACAGTAAATGATGCTGCTCAACATTATCTAAAGCTATTTCCTCTAAGTTCCAAGCACAAAACATTTTGTCATCACAGGCATTGAAGAGTCTTGGATTCCCACCCAAGCCAACCCAGCTTTCAGCCAAGCAGAGGCTTATCCACAGGGAAAAGAAAAAAAACAATCACATAGTCAGTGTTCAGTGCTGCATGTACATCTTTTCTCTTCATTCAGGAGCTCCCATCTTCTCCCTGGCCACGGGTAGCAGAGAGAAGTAAAAACTCTGTGTACATACGGGAGAAAAATTACAAGGGGACTAGAAAAAAATATTATTTTGGAGACAGGAGAAAACTGTGGGAGATAATTCTTTCCATAAGAACCAGTGATGAGCTAAAGGGATGACTGAAGAAAAATCTAGGGGAAAAACTAGTATATTCAGATTAGGTTTGCAGAAAGTATAGGACTCAGATTTGACTGAAAAACATGCACAGCCTCATCTCACAACTATTAGTTAAGTCAAGAATGCACAGGTTGTTAAGAGAAAGTAAGTATAAGATTTATAAAATTTCTTAATTGATACTTCCATGCTTCAACTGTCCCTCTATAGCCACCTTTCTTCTGGGTTTTCTGCTTGCTCTTATCTGATGTCAAAGACTAGGTCCCTGTACAACCTTCAGACATAAGCTGGCCTGACCCGAATGTCAGCTTCTGCGTGTACAGCACGTGTTAGTAGTGATTCAGTATATTAAAATCGTGCTCCAAACCTAGAATCTCTATTTTTTTCTTTGCAGAATAGATGTCTTGTTTTTCCAGTCACACGTTCATTGGTGTTTCAATACCTCGAGGATGTCACTCACTATTGACTTTTTTATTGAATTTTAAATTTGGGTTTTCCTTTGCATTATTACATCCTCCCTAGACAGGAGGGAGAGTAAAGATCTTAGCTTCCAAATATGAGCAAAAATAGAATAATGTGGAGATAAAGAAGTCCTGGACATGAATCAGAAGCAGAGAACTTGCAGGCAAAGCTACAAACAGCTCTCAGAGCAACCTGTTATCCCTTGATGGACAGCATAGTCCCTTCTAGCCAAAGCTGTAGGCCAATAATTGCCAACAAATTGATAATGTGGGAGAAACAGTGGTCTCTCTTCTAGATAAATATATTACCTATGCATGGTCTGTCTGACACCACATTATGGCAGAATATTCAGTATATAGGAGACTACTATGTAGGAAATTAGATTACCACAAATTTCCAGTTGCGGTGATCAACTCTGTACAGAACTTTTTTTTATGTTGGTTGCTACAGTATCTGTTAATCTCTCCTTTTTCCTTCAAGGGTGACAACCCACAAGATGTGCCTAACCCCAAAACACAGGAAAAAGTTGTTACTAAACAAACCTCCTCCAACCAAGTTCCCCTCTTGGGTGAAGTGGGTCTCAGAGAAGAGAGTGGAAGGAAAGAGGAAGCTTTCCACACCTCCCTGAAAGCAACCAGGCAAGAAAACTCCATGCTGTCAAAGAATATAGATCCTCTGGATACCAGGAAGAGGAAAAGCACAGAAAAGAGGAAAACTAGGTAGGTATGTTTGGAAAAGGAATTTGATCTCATTACTTTTGGATATACTGATATAATCTGATATGCTTACTTAGTGCCGACTTTGAAAAGCAAAATGTGTCATATTTTTGTCTTCAGAAAATATGTTATTGCAGAAACCTTTTCAAGGTTACTGTGATTTTCCTGTTTCAATGGATTAGGAAGCTGAAGAGAGTGGAGTGTCCAAGTATCCAGGCTCTAGTTTCTTAGATGTTTAGGTGGTTTTGAAAGACGTGCTCACCCTCCCACACCCTGGGTTCACAGAGATGGGCATTCAAGCAAAAGTGTATGAGTGTTTAGTGACTTAAGTGCTAGTGGCCTCTTGAATGCTGAAGGATTTGCATACAGGCAGCTTTGATTCAGATGCTCAGTACATGAGGGAAGCATATAGCAGACTTCCTGCCCAAATCAGCAACATGTCCTGGCACTTCTTCTGTGTCTCCTTCAGTGCCATATCCATCCTGGCTTGTGCAGACAAGGAGCAGATTTTTTTGTCGGTGGTGTTGCACAAACTAGGCAAGCAAAGGTTAGAGGGCAGAAGGAAATTAAAACTGTCAGTTACATGAGCAACTGCATGACAACAAAGAACCTGACTTCTGAAGCTACACCTAGGCCCTAAGTGATGTGTTGAGATGTGTGCTGTGTTCAGAGGTGTCATATATAAGGGGAGTCTATAACATTCAAATATCTCTATGTGTTAGTGTGCCTGCACTTCAAAACAAGGCTTACTACATCATTTAGTAATACGTGTTTGCTCTGCAGACAGAAAGAGATTAAACCAGCACCTATTTAATACTGAGCCTGGTATATAATGATATTACTAGAGTAAGACTTTTTCCTGAGTTTGTTGGCAAAGGCATAATGTTTTGGGGTTTTGTTTGTTTGTTTGTTTTTGTTTTTGTTTTTCTTACCTGAACCTTTTTTTTAGGACAAATACAACAAAGCAAAACCGTGGAACAAACACAGAGACTGCAGGTAAGATGCTTTTTCTGACATTAAATTACTTCCCCATTGCTATTCTTACTTCAGTAATAGATGAGAGAAACTTCATGAGCTGGGAGCTCTTCAGAACCAATATTCCTATGTCCCCACTGCATCAGCACTTGTATGGCCATGTTATTCGAGGGTATCCTGTGCTCATGCCCTGCTGCAATCACATCTCTCCTTCCAGGGTCCAGTGTCAGGTTTCTTCTACAAATGCCTTGATGTTTGACTTGTTTGGCTGATGGCAGTCATTGCCACTTCACTGCAAGATCAGATAAAATACAGGATAGTGGGACGGGTGAGAAAGCTGCATGCCTAATACGATTCAAAGAGGTGATGTTGGCCCATATCTCCTCTTTGAACGTGCCATAAGGCTTCCCAAAAACCCACATCTGAGCACGAATTTACCTCCAGAAAGTGTGTCTGCAGTGTCCTCAAGCATGAGGTCCTGACTCATGGAGCACTCTCCACAGTATCATGTTGGGATTAGCATTAGTGTCCTTTCTGACATCCTCATTCCTGCACAAATCTCTACAGAATACCCAGAATACTTCTCCATTCCTTGTCAGTGATTAAACACGCTGATCTAATCCTGCCAAGGAATGACACTAAGGAGCCACTTAGCTTATTTATGTCCCTTACTTTATGTCTAAACTCGTGATCATTCTGCATGCGAGTCAATCTTGAACAAAAGCTTTTATGGTCTTCCTCTGCATATTCTTCCATTTTGCTGAGTCACAACATTTTGAATGAGCTCCTGTTCAAGCAACCTCATTTTTTGCTGAACACGATGCTACTGCCTGCTCTTCTTTGTAGCTGGCTGGTGGGCTGCATGTAATTGATTGTCCTAATTGCCAGTTGGTGATCTTAGTGATCTACATGACCTGGAAGGAAAACTATTTTGCTTTATGATGTGCTCCCATTTAACAGCTCTTCTCAGTTTTCCTGTGTGCACACATCTCAGTCCACTAATGCACGCCTGTCTGAATATCTTGTTGCACCTCTCTCCACATAGTGTGGCACACACATCATTTTAATATCTCCTTGTTATATTCTTTTTCACTCTCTTCCTCTCTTAACAGCCATTCATTTAGAAATGGGGGTACTGACAGAGACCAGTGGCCTATGAAGAGATATAAATTAGTACATGCTCAAGAACTTATTTCAGCACTCCACATTAAATGGAGACAAATAACGACATATTATTTAATCAGTAATAACAAATTTGTGCAAAGTATTAGATTAATTATACTCTCATTTCAAATTCATTTCCTGCATTTTAAAATAGTCTGTGGCATACATATAGTGCTAAAACACATAAATTATATTTTACTGGGACTTAGTGCTACAATATTGTATTTCTTGTGATTTTATTGTAAAAACTGTAATAATCAAGAAGTAGTGAAACAATCAAAAGTGCTTCATATATTTTCCTATTACACACATGCAACCATAATCTCATTCAGGGAAAAAAACCTGTCCTGACAAATGCAGCGTTTGAATTTGTTGCACTGAAGAAGGGGACATAGGGTCCTGCCTATTTATTTCGATCACTTCCCCTCTAGAGTTTTCTCCCCATTTTCTATTCTATAGAAACAATTACTTTTAGATATTAACTTTGTAGGCATATATTTACAGTGTATTTTTATAGAGAAGAAAAAAACAGCCCACTGTCTTCCTTCTGCTACCATGTTTACTTCTTTCTGTGTCTAATTATTCTTTTTTCCCAGTTGCTCACAGCTTTTCAGCTTTCCCTCTGAGTAGCTTTCCTGTTTTTTTTTTTTTCTCTAGCTCTAGGTTATTCTCTCACCTTCCACATTCCCTCAACTCTACTCTGTGCTTCTTCCTCCTTCTAAATGGTGCTCCCTCCAAAGATATATTCCTACTCCTGTGCAATTGTGTCTCCCCGCTTCTCCTTCATTTTCTGATCATGCTTCTCCCAGTCTGCATTCTACCATCAATTCCATAATTTGCTGTACTGAGGCAAAGCCAGCATCTGTTCTTCCTGGGCCTACTGAGACCTGCAGACTCCTTTGTCTTCTCAATCTGCTGATCAGCTTTCAGTAGAGAGTGGCATCATCCTCACGTACCCCCAGGCAGCTGAGGAGTATGACAATATCATGTCAACTGATGCCAGCTATGCGCAGGCTTTTCACACCTCTCAGGTGTTCTGCAAGGGCTTAAGAAGATTTCTGCCCTGAGGTGAGTAGGTGAGACAACTTGTAGGAGTGGCTGAAGGAGAATAGCATGGGAAGGACTGGGAAAAGGCCAGTTTGGAATACAGAACACAAATTCTAGTAATTACTCCCCACTAGTAAACCCCCGCAAAAGCAAATCAATTCCCTCTGGTCGATCTTTCTTCCTTTGTGGTTCTTGGTATATGTTTATCTTCTCTGTCCTTTTCTCATTATTCCTTGTGTTTCTTTTTCTCTTTCATTCTCTGCTTTCCAGCACCATCTTCCTCACACACATCATGTTTCTTTTCAGGAAATCGAAAGACCAGCAGTAAATCAAGTAGGCTGCTTCAAGTAATATCCCAGGTGATTAGTCAGAAGAAATAAAAGAAAATAAAGCAAAGTGTCCTGGACATCAGATGCAGTTGAAACAAGGAAAAGATGTGCACACAGAAGAAAAAATTCCTCTGCAGACTTCAAATCCATTAATAACTTCTTACTGCTGTACAACTAACTACTACTGAGATACAAACTCTGTTCCTCTGTGTTAGTCCATAACTAGCAACCACAAATAAATTTTGATCCTTGGCAGTGCAATCTTCGTTTTTCAGTGACTGACACCATTTTTTCAGGGAGAAGATTTGCAGTTTGCAGCAGGAGGCAAAGAAACAAACATTTGAATTAACTTTATAATACCTGACTATGGCTTACACTCTCATATAGGATCAGGAAAGCTCCTTGTGCAAGCAACTTTCAGAACACTGCAGGGAGAAAAGTGATTGAGAGTAATGTCATGTGGTGGCCACAATGAGGCTTTGAGCCACCTGGGCTAGTGGAGGGTGTCCCTGGCCATGGCAGGGGGGTTGAAGCTAGATGGTCTTTAAGGTCACTTCCAGCTCAAAACATTCCATGACTCTATGATTCTATGCTAACACTGGTTTTATTTCTGCCAGTGAACTTCTAGATGAATACGGGCAAATCACTTCTCCTTTTTATTTCTCAGCTGCTTCATTCGTAGAATGAGGATAGCCATACCTCTTTTGAAAATCAGCATGCAGTGTACTAATGAGAACCCTTGTATAAAGGTTTGGTATTGTTGTTACTGTTGCTATTCTTTAGACACTATAAACGTTATATATTGGAATGCGTAGCAGCCTTTTTGCCAGAACATACTTGCTGAACTACAAAGCATTCAGTATTAACTAAATACCTGCTGCTGCTCTTGCTCCCTATTGCTGGCACATTTCTGTGTGGTTTACAGCGTGTGCCATAGTTTACTGAAGTTCTGAAGCATAGGTACCGCACAAGCATAACTAAGCGTGGGAGGTGGAAGAGTCAGTAGGCTTTCCTCCAAATGAGCACAAAGGACATACATAATTCACAACTTCCGAGGAGGCAAATGCCAATCTAAAGTTCCTGGAGAATATAAATTACCAGAATACTCTGAGGGCAGCCCATGTGTAATCAGATTACAATCTAGGATGCCAAAAGAAACAAGTGGTGGCACATTCAAATTCTAGATACCACACAAAATGTGACCAAGAGTGAAACACCATTTAACTGGACATTGCAAAGTTATTTTCCATGGTGAAAAATGTCTAGATTCTGTTTATCAAAAGAGAAAAGTAGCAATTACTGACAAGGAAGAAACTTCTAGGTGGTTCCTAAGAAAATGGTTGTACAGCATATTTTCTGCTCAAGGTACAGTAAGTACTTGAATGATACAAGATTTGTTGTTGTCCACTACATGAAGAAACACAAAACACTACAAGAATAAGGATCAGTTACAGTATCTTCAATATCATCTACAGACAGACTGGCTGCAGATGCTTATCATCCATGACTTCACATTAAACTCACACACTAGAAGAGAAGATGATGAAGTTAAAATTGTAGAATGCTGGAAAAATTGATACATATTTTGAACAATCTTAAATAAAGTATACTGCATGCAAAAGCTGTCTGCATTAATCAGGGACGTTCATTTTGCTAGTACAAACGTAATACCTATAATTTCATATCAAGATATGTTGTATATACTAGGTAACATAGCATGGAATGCAATAAAACAAAGATTTAATTAGGACTACCTCCCTCATAAGCTAAATACCGTGTCTGGAGAAGCATTGCTCACTAGCTGTGATGATAAAGAGAAATATAGTTTGCAACCAAAAATCTGCCAATGCATAAGGCTACCACAGATAACCTAGTCCTGAGAAAAATTTAAAATTCATCACAACAAAGGGATCAGATTTCCAAGCACATCTTGAGAAGAGCAATTTTCAGATGAGAAACAACATAAACGAGTTAGACTCTTGAATTCTCATAGCTGAATTGTTAAGTAAATGTATTTGCCCTAATTACATGCATTACTCATAGCAGAAGACAGGCTGATGAGATGGGATGGAAGAATTAACAAAACACACCCACAAAAATTTACTTTATGTTGCAGTAAATGAAACAAAGATGCCCACTAAAGCTCATGACAGTTGTTCTGAAGTCATTAATGTGACAATTTGACACTAATTACAACTGTTAAGCATTGTGTTTCTCTTTACTGACTGGACAGGTGGATATAGCCTGTCACCTGCAGAAACCAGGATCAGTCTGAGAATATCCTGTGCTGCCAAAAATAGTCACTCTTACACACACAGTAGCCTAAGCTGTTGACAGATCTTGAAGAGACAGGGTGTGACAAAGGACTGCTGCACCATGCAAATGAAACTATTATTCAGCCGCAGTTTACTGGAATCCAATGTAAAATGCTCTCGCTTAATGCTGCAAAGAATAAGCAACTTCAGAGTATTGTGTTTCCCAGACTACAACAGTGGGAAATAGGGTGAATTGCCTGCATTGCAAATGCAGTAAAAAATACCTCTTAATTGCTGTGCCTGGAGCAAAGAAAAATAACTCAGCATGGATGCTTGCTGGGTTACATACCAAGACAGTCTTACACTGAGCTGATTCACTAGGCTGGTATGCAGTGTTGGCTCAACCAACCAATGGAGTCCTCTGAAAGAAAAATTACTGCTGGGAGAATGACAGTCACTGAAGACTCTGGAAGCAGTAGAGCTACCAAGCATAATGTGTTTGACTACACTTTTTAGAAAATACTGCAAACTAGAGTGGTATATTCCAACACAGTTTTTGCAACTATGTCAAGATGCAGATTCATGAGAATGGTACAGAATTGGCAGTGCTGCTTACAGATTTATCCAAGGATAATGAAGGCCATCCATATAGTTCCACATAGCTATATGGAAATGATTATTCTGTTAGTATCCTAACAATTTTTTTATTCCTTAAAGATGTTTGTGTAGCTGCTATTGCTTTCTTGAGAAAGGTAATTAAGTATACCTGCTTTGGCTATGGCAACATATGACAAGTGTGCTTTGGTGCTATCCTTTATAATTCATTCTCACAAATCAAGCAACTATCTGAAATATGACTCCATTGCTCAAGAGGTGGCAACAGAAATATATTGGCCTCTTACGTCCACAAGAAGGCATTATGTTGGGATCAGCATGGACTTCTACCATGGGACTGGATGCCACACCCGAATTGTCATGCCACTTCAGGTTCATGCGTATGATGAAATGATGTATAAAGGATTTCCCTGAGGATGTTTTTAAAAGAAATAAAAAGTTGGTCTCTTTTAATTTTAGTTTCAGAATATTTGCAATAAAACTTATCCAGTTATGGATTCAAATAAGATAGATTTTAAGCATTGCAGAATTTCAGTGAAGATTTAGAAAAAGGGGAAAAGAAGGAGAATTTTGTTGTTTATGTATGTATCTAACAGCTGTCTTACTGTATATCTAGTTTTAAGAGAAAGATTTACTGCATTTCTGGTTTACAGTATATGTGAACAATATACTGTAGTGTCAGACTTTTGACTGATAACTCTATGAAGCTGAAGATTTTCATTGTAGCATTATCAGATAGGAGGCTCTCAACATTAACATAATTACCACTACTAAGCTGTCTTTCTGGAAAGATGGTTATACCTGGGAAGAATCTAAAATCCACAAATGTCTTATTTAATTAGGTTTTACCACCAAGTATTTTCTTTATGTGGTATCAATTGTTGAAACTTTTGTTGGTTCTTTGTGTTGGTTATTTCCTTATTTTCTCACAGATCCATGAGTTATCTCATAGGTTTTTACTTCTTTATAAATATATTTATGTACATTTATAAGAAAAGAAGCTCCACATTAAAAGGACTAGAAATCTAAAGTGCATCTATTCACAGATTAAAACAAAGTAATTGAAACAAAGTCAGACCCACTAAAAAGTATGTGCAGGTTGACACTAAGGTAGGTTAGCACTAAAATCCAACTACAATCCTGTCTTGACTTTAGGCTACATCCAGCCTGTAAATGCCAAGTCAGGGAAGTGGATGGAACAGAGTGGATGCTGCTACAAATTAACAGCTGTTATAAATAGCAAAGAAGGATTTTGTTTTCCAGAAAGACTTAAATATACAGTTCAGGTCCTTATAGATTATTCAAGATCAAATCAAAGATGGAGAATTGTGCAGGTGAAGGCACATAGGTAACTGAAGCAATATCAAAAAGACAGACAGGTATACAATCATAGAGAGTAACATAAAAATATAAGGAGAAACTATTCAAGGAAGAACAAGAAGCAGCAAGCAGATATAAAAAGCCAGATAAGGTAATCACTAATTTGAGTATTATTTACTAGGGGAAGGTAAAACAGCAGACTAAAAATAGTGCCCATAACTGTTAAATTAACAACCTCACTTCCAGCTTTACTTTGGGGCATCCATTTTCGAGGAGTAATTCCTAATTCTGTGCTTAAGACCCCTCACTGAGAGATGAGTAGTACCATCAGACTTGAGACCTCCCTTCTGGAGATTAACCTTCTTCTACAGCTGAACTTCTGTTGGGTTTACGACCCTATTTGTAAATACTGTGACCTTACTTGGACTTGGGCAATTTCACATCTGAAGGATTAAGGAGTGGCAGAGGACACTAGAAGCCAGACAGGAAGATGTTTCAGCCACCCAGGTGAACATGAATGCAAAATATAGTTACTGGATAGGAAGTAAAGAACAGTTCTAGATGCTATCAAGGAGAAAAACATGACCATATTTGAATCTTTGGTATTTGTTGACTTAGTTCAAGAAAGGCTGAAATTACATTGTGTTGCTGTATCAAATTCAAAGTTCAGGATTTCTGTTGCTGGGTTGTGGAGGCCAAGAGATATTTTTCTTTTTCCTTGCTTAATGCACAATTTAGCTTCTGTACTTCTGTATTTTTCACTCTTCGTTGAAACACTAGACATTAAGCACAGCTAGCCCTACAGGTGGACTAGTGCTGCTGTTATATTTTTTCCCATGGCTGGTGCACGTGTCCTATTTAGGTTTAAAACAATCACCAGATTTGTAGTCAGGAGACAACAGATGCTATTAATAAAACTGGAAAGATGACTGTGAGATACTGTCATTTCCACTGCAACACAGGGGGAATATATAGGCAAAGTCTGAGCAGGAAGGAGATCGCTTTCAATCATATTCAGTTAAAGGTGACATTTAAATATGATTAACCAAGATACAAGCTATCAATATCGACAGGCCAAGGGAAAAATCCCTGTGAAGTTCTCACAAACAGGAGAAACAGCATCTATTCAAATGGATGCCAGACATGAAAGGAGAGAGAGAAAAAGAAGATAACAGAATTTCTCAAAACCTTGCAAGAATAAAAGATCAAGAAGGAGAAGGTAATCATCATAACAAAAAAGCCTCCAAAAGTAAAAACAACAACCCCTCAAAAAACCCAAACCAAAACAAAAACCACACACATACAAAACAAACAAACAAACAAACAAAACCAAAACCAAGCCAAAACCAGCAGAAATGTGAAGGAAAAAGATGGAATACAGACTCTGACATTAGTCAGGCAAGAATTCTTTAGAGATTGCTTTAGAAAAATACATATTTTAGCAAATAAAGAGGGATGACACCAGCCTGGAAGGGATCCAAGATGAGTTTGGAAGAGAAAGTACATCTGTTGTAGAATGGATGTTCAGTGAGTTTACAGATAAAGAGTTTAGAGATAAAGGGGAGGAGAGTAATGGGGCAGACAGATGGGGATTAGTTCTCCTCCAGCCTTCACTGACATAAGCACGGTGGCCGCTGTGGCTCTTCTGACAGGGCATTCCTTTTTGCATCAGTCTGTAGAACCACTCCTGGACTGTAAAGCATAAATTCAGTTACCCACTGACATAAAAGGGAATTTTTACCTAATCCTTCTGTGATTTTTCATTCCCCCTCCAGAGGGCAATGGTTTCAAAGAAAACATTTTGTCTTATTTTAGCCTGATGCCTCAGTTTGAGTCAGATTTGTTTTCTCTTTTCCATTCATTACAATCAGCCAGTTTTAGATTGATCAACGGTAATATCAGCACCTTGCTGGCAAACAGCAACACAAACTCACATCAAAGTCAATCAACCAAAGACGAACATTTTCTTTGTTAAAAAGTATTTGTCTGTGGAATGAATGTATCTACCTTAAAAAGAAGGTTCCTCAATAACAGTGTTGCCTAACTACATTTGTTCTGTAGCTGCAAGTATGCTTTAATGTCTCCATAATCCCCAATAGTTAAATCACAGAAAAATCATGTCTAAAATAAAAATATTCAAAGATCGAAGCTCACAAAAGGTATCACCTGGATATTACTTTCCAGTTTCTTTCTGCTTAAAGATAATAATTGAAAACTGTGAACAAGAGATGGAACAACAAGGTTTATAGTACTTTGGTAATTTTCTCATTTCCTTTAAGAGTTGTAGATCCTCATATGAAAGATTAAGCAGTTAAGACAAACCAATGAAACACTAAAAGTTTTGATCTTCCCAACCATCTTTCCATTGTCTTTCCTCATCCTCCCATTTGCCTTCTTTCTCTGTATCTATTCTTCTTCATTTGGATGTTTTGTTAAATTCAAGCCAAAACGTTGATTTTCATGCAGCAATTTTTATCTGCATACCAACAGGCAGCACCCACAAGGCAAAATGAACTACCAGATCTGCCTATTTAAATTCCTAACATGCTGACTTAAAAAAGAAAGGTTATATGAGTCTTTACAAATGATAATGCTGATCGTGAGTTCTATTGTGAAACATTTTCAGGTATGACAACTTCTTGGCCTGACAGAATCTGCCGGATAGAATTAGCCAAGCACACCAAATCATTCAAGCATCTTATGAATGGATTTGCCAGCTGGGCAAGGGCTAATATTAGGGTTTGTGAAAGCCAGAGGGAGGAGATCGGTTAAAAAAGAAACACACAGGTCTCTAAGCAGATATATCCAAGAGATATCCCCAGCTCAGTCTTAACCTGGTCTGGTAACCCCTTCTGGCAAAAGATTAAAACTTCAGCTACAGATATAAGAGAGTAAATGAGTGTAACAGAAACTCTGGAAGTGGTGTGAATCTTCTGGTCCACAAATTGCACAAGATATTGAAGAAAAATCCTTTATCCTGTTTTAAAAAGCTGACTACATGGCAACATGCAAACCAAAGACAATGAGATTTTCTGTGAGAGGAAGGAGAAATGCTATCTATTGAGGGAAACTGTAGCCAGAATGTGTGGGAGTGTGTGGGTGTGTCTGGTCATCCCAACTTTGGATGCAGGAAAGACGGTAAACTAACGAGCATTTTGGATTAAAATGACAACAGTGAACAGTCAACTGGTGAGCCCAGCTACTTTTTGCAGCCATCTTCTAGCTAAGTATCCTATTTTGAAAAAGTCCTTCCTGATTCTCAGGTCCTGTGCCAAAGCAGTCTCTAAAGATGTGTGTGAACTTTCACCATTTTCATATGAAGGTGAAAAGAACCACGTGTGGTGCAGCACAGCTATGAATTATCACTGTCATGTTTTCCCTCCATTTTTACGTCCCAAGTAAATACTTCTGCATTTGTATTTCTTGCAGTTCTGCAGTTTTGCTCACTTGATAACCATTGTTAATGGGCAGAACAGAAATATCTGGTTAAGTGCAGTTACAAGGCATTGCTGCCCTGAAAACAGCAAACAAAAGGACATCCCGGAGAGCTTGAGCCCCAATGTGACAAAGTAGAATGCTTTCAGAGTTTCCTCTGCAGGTTGCTGGGCAGGACGTACACTAGTGTCAGGCCATCCGGCCTTTTCACACGGTAGGAAAAGAAAACCACAGGATCTGGTTTTGGGAACTTATAAAATTGTACTGTGTCTCTACATTTAGAATGGACTCAAAGAAAACATGGTATAAGCTAAAATTCTAGAAGTTGAAAGTCTGTGTCTGGATTTCACTATGGAGAATGATAGAGAGTTAAACGACACCAATTTATAAATAGCTATATAAATAAAATATAGCTATTGATATAACTTCAATTTATAAAATAAAAACAGAAGCAAGGAGAGTATCTCTTTAGGACTTTCTAGTGCTCTAAGCAAACCTTTCTTCCTGGTCTTGTTAGTGGAGCTTTTCTTCTAATGCCTCAGGCAATGATCTAGGCAGGCTAGCCTGAAAAACCAGCGGTGGGAATGCAGTTTTTAGCTCAAAGTCAAACTAAGCTGCAGTGCTGAAGGTTACATTTCCCTAGTCCCATTGTTATCCCATTGATAACAACCAACGTGGTAAAATTACTTCTAATCCTCTGTTCCCTTCATTCTTCCAGACATGCTCTCCTGTGCACCTTCTGTGCCTCAGCCTCCCTCTGCCTTCCCAGAGGTGTACTCAGATGGAGAGTAAACATTTTTTAACCCACAACAGGTGCCAGCATGGCTGGAGCTTCCAAGCTTGGGTTGCAGCTTCAGCAGCTGTACAAGGAGAATGGGGGGATGATGAAAGGCTGCAAGAATTGGGCTTGTTCAGCCTGGAGAAGAGGAGGCTCCGAGGAGACCTCGTTGCAGCTTTCCAGTACCTGAAGGGGGCCTACAAGGGTGCTGGGTGAGGACTTTTTACAAGAGCCTGTAGTGACAGGACAAGGGGTAATGGGTACAAATTGAAATCAGGGAGGTTTAGATTAGATATCAGGAAGAAATTCTTCACGGAGAGGGTGGGGAGGCACTGGAACAGGTTGCCCAGAGAAGCTGTGGATGCCCCATCCCTGGAAGTGTTCAAGGCCAGGCTGGATGAGGCTTTGAGCAACCTGGTCTAGTGGAAGGTGTCCCTGCCCATGGCAGGGGGGTTGGAACTAGATGATCTTTAAGGTCCCTTCCAAGCCAAACTAGTGTGTGATTCTATGATTCTATGAAGGTAGAGAATGGTTCTGCCAGTGGCATGGAGCACCCAGGGCACACGGAAGCCGCAGCAGGCAGCAGAAGGGTGGGCAGGAGGTGGGAGAGGAGGAAGAAGCGGGCTGCGGCCCGGACTAGCAAGCCAGCTCTGTTCAGGACACAGAGGCTCCCGGGGAGGTGCCTCTCCGGGGTGCAGAGAGAGCAGTGGTAGAGGCATGGGACATGACTGTGGGAGGACGGAGACATGGGAACAGTGCCATACCTCGTATGTCACCCCCA
>NW_010236352.1:0-80000 GCF_000690775.1 Eurypyga helias
TCCTGGCTGAATCCAGCACAGACTGTGCTGGTTAAGAATTGTTTATAAACAATCAAAACTTAAACAAATTTTTTGAATCACTGTAATTACACATGCTACTTTACCCAACCACATTTTTTCCCCCCAGTTCATCAGTTTGTCTAAGTTCCTCAATCCTGAGATAAACTAGTCTAGCTGTTGGAAATCACTGTTCTGGGGGAAATATTTTCCTACTCATCTGTCTTTACCATGACTGTCTCCAAAATCTGGAGGAAGATTTAATTGGGAAAAACATCATATTTTTGATTTTGGGAGATTATCCACAAAGTCACCTTTTATTCTGCCCTTCACAACATTTCTAGTGATAGTTTTCTGGGATGTGATAAAGGGAGATCTTATTCAGAATTAAGTCAAATATTAAAAATTAACACTAAACAAAAATTTCTGAATTCTTGCAATCTGCTTGAAGTATGAAAAATATGTATCTGTCTCATAATTTTGCATAGTGTTTACTCCTAGTAAAATATATTCATGCAGTGAGAATTATTGAAGCATGAGAAAATTAAATAATAATCCATAAGAATTAAAGCATAATGATGTGTACCTATTTTATTCTTTCCTTCTTCAACTATCCAGAATAAACAAGGAAGGTGCTGACATTGCCCTCCAAATGTGTTTTTCAATGGTCACAATCATTCAGCAAGAATTAAGGTTAATTTTTTTTTAAAGATGGTGTTTTATTTTAATGATACTTTGAAATTCCTTTTCAGCCAAAAAGAAATCCAGTTAACTGTGGAAGAAAATTCAAATCCTGATGATAATATCCTTGACAAGTCTATGCTTCTTCAAAATAAATGAGATTTTGCTGTGTTTTCTTTCACTTTCTCTTTTCATATTTCATAAGAAAGAAAAATAAATTCTAATGAAACACTGATCCTTCTTTTCTCCCCTTCTTTTATTATTACCCTTGCATTCCCATACATATATATCTTCTTTTTCATATTTTGCTGAGGGGAAAAAAAAAAAAAGAAAACCCATAACATTTTACAAAGATTTCTATGGTCATCTTCTTTTCAGCTTGAATTATTGCCTGATTTCACTAAATGCAGATTAATTCATGTAATTTGGATTTTATTCTTTAAACTTCTTTCAGGTGCATATATTTACTTCATATGTGTGTATATGTACTAACACAAACTATACATGAATACGCAGCAGTAAGACTAAAACTAAAAAGAAAATTTATATCAACGAGCTCTGCAAGGAGGGGAAGCAGTGCAGTCAATATTATAGAAGGATAGCAACAAAGTAGAACTCACGGCTCTAGTTAACAAAAATGTGCAGTCATACACACGTAAGTGCATAAAACTAATATAAATACCTTTCATCCACTTCTGGGAAACATAGGTAATATCATAGCTCATGACTGGACACTGTGCTTACACCCTTAGGAGCCCCAAGTGAAATCATGTAGATGAGTGAGCAGTATTCAGTCTGCCAGAGGAATGACTCTTTTCTGGTCATCATTTTTGGATCCATCTGAAGAAAATGTTACCAGTCAAGAAGTAATGAGATGTATCTGTAATTAGACATCTCAGAACCACAAACTGAGGCTGTTTAAAGCTCAGAAGAGCAAAAATAAAGCCATCACAGGTAGTTCCAGGTGCAAGGAATTTATATATTTACAATCCTTTGTTTCTGCAGGGAGTGCAGAGGAAGTCTCATTAGGAGTTTATCAGAGGTATCGCCCATAAGGGCTGTGCCTTCATGGGTGATTTCATCCATAACACCACAGAAGGGATGAAGTCAGCAAATAAATGAAAGTAGTACTTCCAGTTTAGCTCCACAGCACAGGGAATGCTCACTATTCTCTTAATTTAGTAGCATGGGTAAAACATCAGTCTTTCACAGGCCATCACAAAGGAGATGTTCCCTTGTGACTGCTATCAGGCTTGTGGTAACAAGAGAGATGCCACTGTCATGCTGTCGCACAAGAGTCCTTAAGGTGTGCATTAAAACCCTTAAGAGGGGTGTGCAGGAGGTGTGAGATCCTGCTGCGTATCACCCTCTAGCAGAGAGAAATAACATGACTATAGTACAAAGTTTGTTGTATCCAGTGAAAAAGGATACCATTTTCTTCAGGCCCTCACAGTCAAAAGCTCTATTTGTGATGACAGACTGATCTGCATGCTTTGACTCATTAATCCCTGCAAGATCTGGATGGATAGATTGCTCACAACCAAACATTGCACAAAAGTGGGAATTCCCAATAGAATTACTTACAAAGGTTATTCTAAATTGGCACATCTAAAATACTCCTTATCAAGGGAAAAGAGATTTGCAAAAAAAGAGAAAAAGGGGAAACTGTCATACAACTTTTTTGTCTGATTCCCATTCTTAATACTGCTATGCAGTTGATTTTATGGATATTTTTAACTGTAAGCTTCTTGTAGCAACCCTGCTAAGACTATGGTATGTGAAGATGGCCAACAAGCTCTGACACTGTGTTCAAAATTCATACATTTGATATTGTTAATGTTATTCCTAGCGTCTTTTGGTATTACTGATTTAATAGGTTACATTCTTTTTATTCACTATGGGCAATTCTTGCTTCAATTTTATCTTCTTTTGGCTATTTAGTTCCTATTTTTATCAGTTTACATGTTCTTACAACAACAAAAAAAACCCCACCAAGTACATGAGTTTTTGATAGATTTCTTGAGAAGAATAGTCACCTTTCAGGATATATTCCTACTTTTTGTGAAGAATTTGGCTTAAAGTTGTTGCAATTCACTTTCGTAGACTCTTTGAAAAGGAACACTTTAATGATGCTCTTTAATTAATAATGAGATTATTAGTATGGAATGCATATTTAGCTTCATTTTAAGGATATTAATATTTGGAAGTCTTAGTATCATTTTCTTGCTAGATTGTCAAAATATGGCCTTTATTCTATGAATATTCTCTTAAATTGTACCACTAACATAGAGGAAAGAGCTGAACAAATGTTAATATTTATAAGCAATCTATTGGGCAAATAATACAGGGAATTGACATGAAAGAATATATTTGCAGCATGCATGTGACCCAGGCTTTTCCACCTATAGTTATTCCCAGAATAAGAAAAACTTAGTATCGATTTATTCTTTGCTCAGTCCTTGAAATACGTAAGAGAAAGTTCCACTAATGGAAACTTTCAGATGTGATTTTCGGAAGCAATTGGAATGAATTTGAATTTCTGAAGAAATAGTGATTGTAGTGGAAGCTGATCTTTGCTGGAAACTTTTGAAAATTCTACCATTATACTTTTGGAAAGGATAGGTAGATAAATATCTTTTTCTTGCAGTAATATTTCCCAAGAGTATTTTCTTGAGCTATTGTTCTAACATGGATTAACTCATGATATTGGTGGAAAGATGCCAAAGTGTTAATAATATTGGATTTTTATTTATGAACATGTAGAAAAAAGATGGAGGATAAAAGAGAATACAGTTCAAAGGAAAAGACATTCTGATTTTGATGTTTCCCACAGGTGCTGATCCATTTACAACGATGGGCCTTTCTGAAAGGTTTTTGTATTATCTAGACTTCCAGCATTAAGATAGTTTTTCAGTTGAAACCATTCAAATTTGAATACTAAATCTTGATTTGCTTTAATATCTATTTAGCAAGAACAGGATTCTGAGAGCAGTAGGTATAGTTAGTTTAGAGTTTTTAAGTAAATGGATATAACTTAGCCATAAATTGTTCATGCAAGGATGACAGAAGGGTAAGCCCAAGTTCATATGTATACACATATATAAATGTATTTATATATAAATATACACATAAATATCGTTATACATATACATGTTCATGTATCACTGGATCACAAGAAGGAAAATTCAGGAAAAGATTGGAGAGAAAGGGGTAGGAAAATGCACAATTAAACTTCCATCATCTTTTAGGTACATATATGCCTGCATCCCTTATATCAAAGAATCTTTAGGCCTCTAACTGTATATATTACACCAGCCCCATGGCTCACAGCCTATAACTAACAGGCTGACTGTACTTTAAGGCTTTCCATGATTCCTTACATTTTTGAACCTCCGGGGTGCAATTAACCTGTCCCAGTTGAAACAATAAGAGAAAAACTTTCACTTGTTAGTGTGTTGTAGATTACATGCATGAAGTCTGGAGAGCTCACATTTGTGAAGGTCCCTGCCTGAAGTGCCTGTACCCAACAGGACCTCCTAGGCCATGTCGCCTGGACAATGCATGACCACTCACATCCTTCATCACTCATGTACGGGTTGTCAGGCATTGGAACGAGCTGCCCAGGGAAGTGGGGGAGTCACCATCCCTGGGGTATTTAAGAGATATGTGGATGTGGTGTTAGGGACATGGTTTAGTGGTAGACTTGGCAGTGTTAGGTTAAGGGTTGGACTTAATCTTAAAGGTCTTTTCCAACCTAAATGATTCTACAATTTTATGATTCTATGATAGAGATTAGATAATATACAGCAGAATGTCAGACAATGCATGTGCATATCCATAAGACAAAACAGTTTTATAAAAGTCCAGGGCACTATATTTAGCACTTCTACTTACAACAGCTAATGTATTACCTCAGAATAAGATTTAACCGTACCATTAGACTCCTCATATAGTTAGTTGTCATTGTCATCTGTGTATGAGAGAGAAATTGGCCTAAAGGAATTTGTCCCTGTCTAACCATTGAGCAGAAAAGCCCATCCGTATCTCAGTGTTCCATATGGAACCAAGTATGACTCTGTCTCTGTTACCCTGTTTTTTGTTTTATATGTATTTTCTTTTCTTGTTTCTTCTTTCATGCACCTTTTGAAGCACAGACCTTATTTTTGCCTTTCATTTAACTTAGGTCTTAGAGGAAATTTCAGAAGTAAATGAAAATGCAGCATATTAAAAACAAAGTCTAGTTTAGAAAAGATAAAACATAACTCCTGCTTGCTAAGACTGTCGTCAAGAATTAAGTGTGCAAGTGTCTTCCACTACTTCCATGTGTATGACCACTATTATTTCTTAACATGGTAAAATCTAGCCACTGGTACTGGAGTGCCAACAAGTGTGGTCAAAACAATAAAGGCAAACCCAACAAACCTTTAATAATTTCTCAAATGCAACAATAGCAATAATAAAGAGGAAGAAATGATGTTTCTATTCATTTGCTCTCCATGGAGAGGTAACTGGCAGTAGCTAGGGCCGAGGGATGGAGGAATGGAGTGTCTGCCATTTAGGCATGTAGTCCAGACATCCCTGTCAAGAACAGGATAAAATCTAATCATAGATTATTGGTGTTACTATCTTGAAAACACGAAAATATTGTCAATGTACTAGACATTTAATGAATATTGAACCACATTTTAGTGCTGTTCCATGATGTCAGTCAGAATGAAATTCGAAAAACCAGTGTTGTGAAATTTAGAACAGCAATCCTAGTGAAACTACAGGTCAGATTTATCGCATCTGGGAAGGGGGAATAATGGAAAATTATGCCCTGAACCCTCCTAACATTTGGGGTTTTGCAGACTGACACTTCCTTCCCTTTGCCTCATTTCTCTGTGTGATCACAGAGGCAGTCTCCCAGTGACACCACAAGCTGCTGAGCAAGAGATTTCGTTAGCAACCCCAGATATGGATGTCTTTACTTGTAACAAGAACTATGTTGTTCTCAACGGAGTTCTACTGATTTGGTGGGAGAAAATGTTGCACGATGAAAATCTGTCAGAGTGGACCACTAGCCGAAGTTGTTCAGCTACCAGAAGTACAAAATCTGCTAGCAAATACTGCAAGATGTATTGCAGTAAATACACTTAAAGAGGAAGAAAAAAATATACTGATATTTACAACTTGGCTGCAGTGTCAAGCATGATACTTCGTAAAACCTGGATCTACTTACAAGGAGAGGAAGGTGATAAAAGGGACAGAAGGGACAGGTCTTTGAAATGTTGAAAGTCTGACAAGTAATTTTTTGAACCTATATATTAAGTAGGACTTTTTTTCCTCTCCAGAATCTATGGGATACTTTTTCATAGAATATCCACCAGTTTAAGATAGCTCAAGGATCTATGCTCCCCAAGTTAGTGAATCAGTTAGTTATTTCTACAAGCCAGTGGAGCATGACTAAGAAGTAGCAAGATCAGTTGACATCACAAGACATGGTCTGTAGAATTTGTAGAGGATTTGTTTCTCAACTATGCGTGTCATTAACTTTTCTCAGTCATCTCCTCTATTGCCACACTTATTAAACAATAATAGTCTCATAAAACAAACATGGTATGCCACTTCCAGCAATTATAGCCTCTTAATAAGGAATTTATACTACCTCTGATATAAAATTGCAATAGAAAATCCTGGCTCCAAACTTTAGTAAATATAATCATAATCACTTTTTGTTTATAACTCGCTGCTGTGTATTACTGAAATATTTGGCTTTGGGTGGTGATAGTTAAGTGAGTGTACTGTATATAGTTTAAGGCCTTAGAATACTGATGTACTGAGTTATCCAGGAAGAAAATAGGAAGAGATAGTAGTGTTAGGTTTGTTGCCTAATATAGCACAGGCATATTTATTACATTAATTAACTTTGCAGACTTTAATAGAATTTTATTTGGAAAGTTACACTTTTTTTCCTACTTTCAGAGCTGTAACACTATTTACGTGTTTGCAGATTAGAAAACAAGAACAGTTTGTCTGGATTTGATTCAAGTCTTTATAATCCTGCTGTACACATTTTTCTCCCCTGCGTTCATAAAAAGCTGCAAGTTGATAAACATCACTTACTTGGCACAGATCAGCCATTTTCCAGACCATATACCTGAGAAAAGTACAATCCACAAGCCAACTGCAGCAGGTATTTTAGTTCATAAAATGGAATATGTGTCTCCAACCTCCTCTAATCAAAAATGAACAACATCCCTTACCACGTGCATTGGGTTTATTACCATATGGTAGCTGATTGGGAAAATGGTAAACTCCTGGAAGTTCAACAGCACAGCCCCTAAATGGCAGGGTTTCTGGTCAGCTCCATGGAAAGAAATGGGTGAGCTGTGCTCTGGTACACCCAGATCTATGTCCTCAGACTTTGAATGTTTATGCTAGAAACATAGAAGGCATGTAAGGAATATCTGTAGGATGCTGGGGGCTTATGTTCTTCATGGAACAAGCTGCCTAGCCATGTCTTTTTTTCCTTCTTTTCCTGCTTGTTGACAAAAACTAATAGACAAAGGAGACAGAGGTATTCCCATTTCTGGCACCCTCAGCACAAATGTGATGAAAGGATGTTCAGAGACAGCTGACTAAGCTGGTTATTTTTAACAACAGAAGTACCAGTGGACATTTCTGTGCCTGTCATGTTATCTAAGGCTTTAAACTAACTTGAAATATCAATTTCCGTGTACGGAAGAGAAACTGAGAGTATCCTGCAGGCCAGTTTGTAGAAAACTTGCCATTTCAAAATGAAATTATATTGCATTATATAAATTATAATTTCTCTTCTCACTCCTCCCACAAATTATTCATTCAGACATATAGTGAATTGGATAAACACTACTCATGTACAGTGTTCTATAGGGAATACGTTGTCCAGTAGGACTTATCAGTTGATGGTATAATGTGTAATGTTAGAATTTAGATAATGTTCTAGTGGCTAAAATTTCTGTTGCTGAGCACTTCTATGTCTTACTGTGTCCTTCTCTTCTCTTCACTTGTGCGGCAAAGATTTATTGGAAACCTAGACTCTATGTACACAGTAGGAGGTTCTTTTCCATCTCCAGCTCAGAACCTCCAAATTAATCTCTGAGTATGAATCACTTTTGATCTACCATTTCTCAGAATTCTGGACAGTATAAAATATCAATCTCAAAGCATCTGCATCTCTGAACTCTAAATACCAAACTTTTCTTAATTAACTTCGATTACCTCACTGCTTAAATTGATACTGAAAGAGGGAATATAAAATCTAGGGAACTGTTCATAACATAAATCAACATATTTTCTGTACTGAACACCTTCCATTAAAGCTCACATTCTGCACTTACAGACTGGAGCATTTTTACTCTTCCTTTCAGGGCAATTTTCAGGCGAATAGACAAGAGTGACATTTAAACTTCTAAAATCATTAATCTACATTTTAAACAATTGAAGTTTCACTTTTCTCCTGCTTGTCTTCTCTTTTGGTTTCAGTTCTCAAGGTCATATTCATTGGTTTCCAAAGGCTGGGCTTTTTGTGCAGGAAGTTAGATGAAGAGCTAAATGATTATTTTGTAGTAAGAAGATGAAAGTTAGATGAACCTTGACATATCACTCAGGGTATAATTCAGCAGTGAATTCATATCATCAGGATTTATCTACTTTAGAAACTAAACAGTTAACCTAATCATCTCTTTTTATTGCTAATTTAGAAAAGCTTTTTTTCCTAAGTACACTCTCACTTTTCTGAATTCACTGCATGTGACCTGCATCCTTTGTCCACTGCACCATTACCAGCAGCTAATCCCTCTTATTTATTGATAATTGGACAAAACTGAACAACATGCCAACTCCTGAAAACTGAACACCACTAAGGCCTCTATTCAGGTTTTCCCCCAAAACCACATTAGTTTCCAAGTTCACTTCCTTTGTGGAATATCAATGGGAAAAGAGTTTGCAATTCTCTCATGGCTTAGGAATTCCACTAATTCTAACCTGCACATTGCATAACCATGTGAGATGTAGGAATACGATGTACTTGGGCTCAGAAATGAACACTTGTAAAACAGGAAAGGGAAAACCCATTTAACATTTTGCTAACCAAATTAGAACTTGTAATGTTCACTGGTAAAAAAATGGTCCTTGTTAAAGACATGTTCGTCAGTGGGTAAATGGTAATTAAGCAATCAGTATTTGTAAAATGTGGCCTGGTCCTTAAAGTTTTAATCACATTTTTCATCATTATTGGTTTTGTCAAACATAACTTGCATTACTAGTGCTTTGTCAAATAATCACTATAACTTACTCAAGATAATGTCGAACTTCTTACAATCATGTGTCACTGGGAATCATGTCTCTGCAGGTTTATATAGGTCTGTTACTTGGTGCACAGTACATGGGTACACACTGGGTAGAAGAAAAAAAACAAACAAACAAACAAAAAAAGCTGCTTTAGGAAAAATTATATTTATCACCAGTCTGCGAGCCTCCTAAATAGGGGCTCCCGATGAAAAACACTGCCATTTAGAAGCAGAAGAACCCACTAGCTGTGTTGAATTTCCCCCTTCAGCAAAATTTTCTTTCATGCTTTTCTTGATTTGCCCCATCTCTGTAAAGCCTTTCAAATATCCAGCTACATTGATCTAATGTCTAAAGATAAAGCCATAAACCTCCCCTGGCAGCAGCCAGGGAAGAGAATAAAATTTGTGTGTGGCATTTGACAAGACTGCATGTGTGTGAAGTCCCACACTGAGGTACCCAAGCAATTTGGGAGTGGGTTTTGGAGCAGGAGGCACTGCATATGGGCTTATTAGTCCTGTCTGTCAGGGCTGTGCTACTTTAATGTGGTTTTATAGCTTCAGCGTCACACGCTTATATCCTTGCTATACAGACTTACCAGCTTGCTCAGAGTGTGCTAGGGTACGTCTAACACAGCCTTTCTTTGTGGGGTGTAGGCATATTCCAAGAATCTCTGCTTGCCATTACTCAATTTGGGAAATGGATATGAGTAATTTTTCTGTACTGAGGCTGCCTTTTAGCTAGGGAATTTAGGAAGCAGCATCACACAGTGATCATTCACAAGCAGATGAAAAGAATCTTCTCCATCACCATATTTTTTTTTCTCTGTCAGCTTCCCTGGCAAGAAATCATGTCTCATTTTTAACAAATGGATTTTTTTTAAAAGACAAAGTGGCTGTTCCCAAACATACAGCCTTGAATGAAGGGGCACAAAGAAACATTATTTACACAGGGTGTGAAATGGAGTAATTTACGGTTTTTAATCTTGCAAATAATTTCAATCATATATTCAGAGCATATTGCCATTGTCTGTCAACTTTAATTTCAGAAATTGGAAAGTATAATGGCTTTTCTTTTCACTTACAGGGGGGATGAATGGTATTGTTAGGGTTTATTTACAGAGAAGCTGGAGTGTCTCCATAATACAGAATGCATATCAGCAAAAGCCAAGAGTGGACCCTTGCCCTCTAGCTCTGGGAGGAGAGATGTTGCCAACTAAGATAAAAAAAACCCCAGTAATAATCTCAGAGGGCCAAAAGACATAAATATGGTCAAATTCTTTAGTTATTTTATGTTGACAGGCTTACTGATACCACTGATGGAGTTTCATTAATTTGCATAGGGAAAAATAGTAATTCACATTGCTCTCACTGAAGTCAATGAGGGAAGAGAAAACTTTGTCATTTACATAAGAAGAAAAGTAAATTCAAAACTATCCTCACAGTGAACTTAATAACTTTCGTTTTTATACAGTGTGAATTTTTTCAAATATATTTAGCAAATGAGTGTTTAAATTTAAATGTACAGAAAAATCAAAATCTTAGAAGCAAAAGCTATAGCTGGATTAAAAGCATGCAAGGAGTAATTATGCCATACTCTCAAGTCAAATAAAATTCTTACTAATTATCTCTAATTCAGAAACCATGACAGGAATTTTGCTTGAACCTTGCAAAACTTGGCCCTTACCCTAATGCAGACAGGAAATATGAGAATAGAGTAAGTAGATTTTACTACAAAAATATTTGAAGATATTCTGAAATCTGCATTATCATCAGTAGCAACAAAATCCCACAACCAAACAAGGAGTGAATTTTTTTGGCTCACCTCTTCCTATTTCATTAATCCCCTGAGCTGCCATTGCATCCCACAAGAGGGAAGAAAGATGTCCATATGTGGCTGTGCAGAGTGGCCCACAAACTGTCTCTAACCTGATACATGAAAGCACCGGAAATATATGGATTCTGTGAAGGGGTTAAGTGAAAGCTTAGAGATGATAAATTGAAAATAATAACTAAAAAATCCATGAAACTTCATGTCTTAGTTGTGGGTGCACTGGTATTGTGTGTACACAGCAAGAGCGCGGGGTATTGGTTGAAACAGCAAAATAATTCAAATGTTGACAATTGTGATTGTTTCCATAGGGGAATACTCTCTACCCCAGCTAGAAGGGAATAAGTAACCCAAATTCAGTGGTTAAGGTCCGTACATCTACAGTGATTGCCTGTGATGATGCAGGATCTTTGCTTTCAAGTGATGAAAAAGTTAGTGGTATTAGAAACTATTCTGGTGTTATTAATTTCAGGCTGGATGGATTTGCAGGCTTAGTCACATTCAGGAAAAATCCCATGTTGTTCAATTCAAAAATTATTGCTGGTTTCCAATTTGTTTTATTTTAAGAGGACTGATTTCAGAGCATTCCCATGTATCTAGGAGAACAACATTGTCTCATATAAACCCAGAAATGAGGCATGTGAAGTAACATTGGTCCAAAATTAGGCAGTCTCTGAAGGACTATGGCATAGTAAACTGATCTGGGAAGTTACCAGCTGTCAAGATTTGTGCTCAAACTTCTCAAACATTATTTTTTAAATACAGACTTATAAATCCATAATTGGTCAACTAGGTGATACTAGCATTGTGTAAGTTTAAACACCTAGTTTTGGTACCTAGCATAGATGATGAATATTCCTATAGTCCGCGGAGAAACCAAAAAGTTCAAGTTAGGGGCGTGTTCATCTCCACTGAGTGTAGGATTTGGTTTAACATGAGCTTGTAACTTCAGTACCTTGAGTGAGCTACCTTAGTTTCACCAATATGAACATCTCCCTTGCACCTAGATGAGCCACCAGTTCTTCGGGAGAAAATCAATATTCACAGCCCTTGATTTTGAATGGCAGTTACAGAATAAAGGGAAGCCTGAATGTATACGCTTGGATGTCTAATCTGTACCATTTTTGTGTGCAAGTTCTGTCAGTCTATTATGCGGGATTAGGAAGGGTCAATTCTAACCCAGGAGAAATAAAATAAAAGAAGTCACCACTAAAACTGTTGGCCACTCCTTAAATACAAACACATGCCTTTGCTTTTAAAATAATCATAATTACACTAGGTTCCTTGCTGCATTTTCTCCCATCCATGAAAAGAAGCCACTGACAGTTTCCTTTAAATTTCAGCAAGTTTCTTTCTTTTCTCAGCTGTGAAGTCTAGGTAATGGGAAAATACTACACTGCAACTGCCAGAAATGTTTTTCATCCTGACAATGGCAAGACAAAGGGTTCACTAATCATGTAACATTTATCATCAATTCAGTCGATTCTTGACAGAATGAAGGTGGACTGCTTGATATTTAAAGGGACTGTATGCTCAGGAGATATTGAATTATCCAAAGATCACTCCTAAGGAAAAAAAATAGAAAATAACACACCATTTATGAAGAATGAAGGTTTCTTGAAGTAGGTCCTAGCTGCAACTTACCTTTAACCTTGAGTGTCTCTTATTTCCTTTCCCAGCAGCTATGAAGCCAGGAAAAATGAACAAAGAGTCCAAACTGGGGACACTGAGTGAAGAAACCAAAAATTACTTGAAATTCAGAGTTTAAAGAGTTAAAGAAGTAATACTATTTAAACAGGGTTGCAGAACTCCTATTAAAAATGGCAGTACTATAAATGTTCTAGTATTGTCAGGAATGTTCTGTTGGATGACACTATACTGTGATTTGTACACACAGCGGACCAGAGCTGATGGGTGAATGAAATGATCCATAACCCTCACTGACACATTTAGAGCAGTTCAGCTGCACACAGAGAACAGTCCATCATTTGCACCCTTCTGTGAAAGCTGGCTTTACCAAGTGTTTCAATGAAATATGTGCAACTTCCCATTTAAATTAGTACCACATGAACCATGAAGAGCACCACAGGTATCTGTTGTAGTACCAGCCTAATGCAAAAGTGGCCTGTCTTGTAATGCTCTAACAGGAAAGACATACAACCATTCATCTGTAACATATTAAAACCAGAAGAAATAAATTACTCTATAGATGAAGAATTATTGCTTGTGGAGAGAATGTGCAAAGGTAGTTCTAAAAAGCAGCTTTTACTAAAAAATTATTGCAACAGCATTTGAATTCCTAATGCATATTAAACCTAGTTCGCATAATCATAAATCATCATTTTTAAATCAAGAAAATCTGCTTGAAACTTTTTGAGGGTTTATTTTACCATTTCAGAACTATTTCAGCATTACCACTGAGGGAAGCACAGTAGGAGTGACTGTAAGGGTGAAATATAAAACCTAACCATTTGCCAAGAAAAAGCTCTTTGATCCTGAATTTTTCAAATTTACCAGTAAGAGATGCATAAGTATCTGAAACTGTCTTGTGAACATATAGATGACTAAAAAGTATTGAAATCCTGTGCGTGGATTTGCCCTTCTATGCAATAGCTTTTCTTCCATTGTCTCATGTAGTCTAGTCAGTTAGGCAGAAGAGTTAGAAAAAGCAATGAATTTACCGAAATGCTAAAAAGTGTTTATATGAAAATAATTGTAATGGGAAAATTAATCTCTGAATGCTGATTCTATACAAAGTACCTACTGCTTGATAAATCCTGGGCTGACACAAACGAGCATTCAGGGTGGTTAATATTTAGTACTTTCAGGATAGCGTGCAGGAGCTAATGCACAAGTGGTCTTTATTATTGGATAGGGAAAAGTACCAGTATCAATAAGGAAGCAGTCCTACACCTGCCCACCAGTCTAGATTCATGTTACACAGTGACAGCTCCAAACATAAAGATAAGGACAAATGGGGTTAGTATCTTCTAGCCCAAATTTTCATAAGCATTCTTTGAATTTCAACCCCTGGTTGCTAAAGTAGCCTCTGGGAAATTCATCCTGTTCCAGCTGCATCTGTTTAGAATAGTTCTGTCATTTCTGAAAATGAGACCTTTGTCTTCATTTCTTGCAGTGCTTAGAAAGCTGGCATCAGTTCCAGCCTTTCAATAAACGGGATATTTTGCACCATTTTTTTATACATCTTGCCTATGCACAAGCACATTGTATACATTGTATTAAGGAATATTCAAATATTCTTATATTCAAATATTCTTAACGTGATTTTAAAACACAGTATCTACAAATTTCAGAGAAAGTTCTGCAGTAAGATACTTGATCTGAAACTACTTCTCAAAACCAGCTTTGTCCTGAGATGATGGACCCGTATGCCATACTTCTCACTTGCAACTACCAACAACAGAAATCTGCAACTTGGACCTTCGGCCTCAGACACCAGCTGAAGACAAACAAATGGGCACATAGCTGAGCTGCACATCCATTCAGGGAACAGGTGATTTAGGGGGAAACAAGGAGCACAGGCATGAGAGGACCAAAAGGAACAAATCAATCCTACCTAAAATGTAGGCTGCTCATGCTAAATAATATCTATGTTCCATGTCTGTTTAATGAATTTGTTTCCCCCGTGAGTGTTAAGCAGTAGCAGTGAAACTCATATGATAGCAGAAGTAAGACCCTCCTGCAATTCTTCTCAAGCCACGTTCACTGTCCTTTTTGTTCATGGCTCTGTGGTCTCTCAGATACAAATGTGAAGTGAAATGAAAAGCAATTTTGCAAAACTGCCACTTTCAGGTTGTGTGCAGTCAATTAAATAGAATACTGTCGTAAGATATTCAAACAGCACAAATCTGGAACTACTGCAATTTTGTGAATGATATCTAAATAATCTGGATGATTGAGAGTCATTTATATAACTAATCTTACTCTAGCAGCTACAAAATACAGCTCCATGTGTCATGAAACTGCTACAGTATTTCTGTATTTTCCTAACATAGCAGAATTTCAAATGTTAACATCTTTACAATAGTTGCTTTTAGCCTTGGTTCTTGTTTTATTACTATGTAAGTTCATACCTATATTTTCATATCTGTATTTGACCTAAAATGATCTAAATGATTGTGGTGGATTGATGTCAGCCAGCAAGTCAGCCCCCGCCCAGTTGCTTGTTCCCTTTGTCCCAGCAGGATGGGGGAGGGAATTAGAAGGCAAAATCAAGAAAAACATGTGGGTTGAGATAAAACCAGTTTAATAAGTGAAAGGGGGAGAAAATATGAAAGAACCCCAATACAAGTTATGCAAGGACAATCACTCACCACCTCCCACCAGCTGAGTGATGTCGATTCGGTATTCAAACAATGGTTACTTTAGCAAAAACTCCCACCATCATCGCCATTTTATTGCTGAGCATGATGTTATACAGTATGGAATATTTCTTTGGTCATGTTGGGTCAGCTTTCCTTCCACAATCCTCTCCCAACCTCCTGCCTGACCTCAGTCTATGCCCTGGCTGTGGGCAGAGTGAGAGACAGAGATGACCTTGACACTGTGCAAGCACTGTTCAGCAGTAGCTAAAATGCTGAAGTGATATCATCATTGTTTTTACCACAAAAATAAAGCACAGCACCATAGAGGTTACTGTGAAGAAAACTAATTCCACCCCAAGCAGACCCACTACAATGATTTTTGTTTGTTTGTTTGTTTTTGGGTTTGTTACAGTCATTGTTTAAGAAAACTCCCAGAGAAGATTCCCTTTGCACTGGCTGGAAGTTTTTACATCAACATTTCAGAAATGAACCCCTGTATTTCAGATCAAAAAATACATTGTATGTTACTTTACATACGTCTTTCTTTTTCTTTGTGGATAAGACAATAATAATGATTGTCAAAAAATATATCAGTTTTATCATTAAAACTCGCCATCTGTATTATCAACAAATCAAAGAATGGCTGAGGTTGGAAGGCACCTCTGGAGATCATCTAGTCCAAGCCCTGTTCAAGCAGAGACAGCTACAGCAGGTTGCTCAGGGCTAAGTTCAGTTGGGTTTAGAGTATCTCCAAGGATGAAGACTCCACAGCTTTGCTGAGGAATCTGTTCCACTCTTTGACCATCGTCATAGTAAAAAAGTTTTTCCTTATGTTCATATGGAATTTGCTGAGTTTCAGTTTGTGCGCATCGACCCTTGCCCTGTCACTGAGCACCACTGAGATGAGCCTGGCTCTATTGTCTTCAAAAAAGCCCCAGCAAGTATTTATACACATGTTCAAAATCCCTCTGAGTCTTCTCCTCTCCAGGCAGAACAGTCCCAGCTCTCTCAGCCTCTCCTCATAGGGGAAATGCTCCAGTCTCTCAGCCATCTTCATAGCACTTTGCTGGACTGGATGTTGTATGTCCATGTCTCTCTCATAGTGCAAAACCCAGACCCAGCACTCCAGATGTGTCTCTCTCATGGGCTGAGCAGAGGGGAAGGATCACTTCCCCCATATTCCAAGCCATGCTCTTCCTAAAGCAGCACCCGAGGCAGCTGGCTGCCTTTGCCACAGGGGAACACTGTTGCTTTGGGGTTTATTCTGCAGAGCTGCTTTCCAGCCAGCCAACCCCCAGTATGTACTCGTGTCTGGGGCTATTTCTCCCCAGGTGCAGGACGTGTTTTCTTTTGTTTCACTTCATAAGGTTCCTGTCAGCCCATTTCTCCAGCTTGGCGTGGTCCCTCTAATGGCAGCACAACCATCTGGTGCATGAACCACTCCTCCCAGTCTTGTATCATCTGCTATCAGCTGAGGGTGCACTCTGACCCTGGTCATTAATGAGGATGTTACACAGTATTGGCTCCAGTTGTTTATCTACCTGGCTCAGCCACTTTACTGTCTGGCTTAACTGGTCATCCCACAGAGGTCAGCTGGTGCCAGATGGTTCAGAGAAATACACGCACATGCGCGTGCACACACACCTATCTCACAGGCAGTAAATGTGAAATTATTTGCCTTCCATAGAAATATCTGGGTAATTGCTGACAGAAAGACATTTTCCTAAACCCTAGAGCATGAGTTTATACTAATGCAGTTTGTTTTCTAATAAGCTACTAGAATCAGATTTTCCTGCTATCCTTATAAATACATAATTGATCTTTACATCCGTGCTGCTTGATCATAAGTTGCGTAGAGGTACATGTAAAAGTGATTCTGAGTAAGTGTGCTTTTGCTTAAGAATGTCTTTGGTGGCTTGTTTTTTGCTTTATTTTTTTTCATTTTCCTCCACAGATTAGATTCATTACAGCTGTCTGCAACCAGACTGTGACAATTAGATGCATACTCTCTCCAAAGTACCTAGGATTAGACTGAATTTTCACCTTCATCTCTATCTTTAGATATGATACAGGCAGTAGCATCGTACTCTTTTGGGACTGAAATGATGGCCTTGACAACAGGTGCCATAATCTCCTTGCTCCAATGCATCAGCAAGGGGATGAGACATGAAATTCTGGAGCATGAGGTAGCTAAAGGGGTGGGAGGGAGAAGGGCATTTCCTTCCCTTAACTGGGGAGGGGGGGGGTGGGGTGGGATATGCTTCCAGTTTACATATCACCAGAGTTCATTGGTTTCACTTTCACCAGAGCATGTGACTATCAGCCTGAACCATGGACAGTTTGGATCAAACTTAAATTTATTGAAAAAGCTCCCTTAAAGTAATAGAACCTAAAAGAATATTGAATTTTGACATGGAGTTAAAAACTAAGTTACTACATTTCAATGCGTATGCTTACTGTGTATTGTGGAAATAAATTAGTGTATCACTACAAATTGCAATGTATATTAAAAAAAAAACAAACAAAAAAAAAAAACAAAAACAAAAAAAAACAGAAGTGGTTTGAGGCATTTATTTTTTTGCAAACCACCTGTTGAATTCCCAACTGTACATCATGTCAGGGTAAAGACGAATTACTAATACACATTAAGAATAATTGTGTTGAATAATTTCACTGGGTTTAATGTATTTTTATAATCTCTTTCATCTGCACACAATTTGTGTGGCTTTCTATGTTTTCTGCACTGTTAAAACTACTCACTGTGTTAGTTGGGATTTGCCACAACAGACATATGCCCACGTGTAGTCCAGTGAGCAAATTACAAGTCTGGTCTTGTATGTGAGTTCCTTGGATCACTTGAAAAATCACAATCAAAAGCTGATCAAGAACTGGGTTTCATTCTTATTACTTGCAAGCTATTTTGGATTGACAATGGCTACACTGCTGAATATTCATTGGTTTGGAGTTATGACCATTTAATTATTTTTAAAAAGGATCTTAAAAGAACTCTCACTGGAATCATTGTTAGAAGACATTACATATCTTTCACTTGGCCAGATCAGAGCACATTTTTGTATCAATGAAGTCTGTTCAAAAGGCACAATGCCATAATGATAATTCACTACTAACAAAATAAACAAGATGTAAGATTGGAGATCAAATATTGGCAGCAAAGTGGCAAGTTTGCAAAGGATGAGTGAGCTTTCCCTGGGCTCCTCTGTTCTTCATCATGCCAAAATAAACAGCAAAATACACACAAACAACACACAAATGCTTCTTATTTTTTCTTATTTTAATGTTTTAAAACACACATGAGGTTAGTAAGTCAAGCATTTTGGTTGTATGTATGAAAGTAAAAATATCAGTGGATGTGTTACTAGATAATTATTATTAAATTCAAAGTAGATTGTTCATCTGTGATTTGAGCAGTAAATAATATTGATAAAACAGGGAAAATCCCTCACTTTCCAAAACTTGTACAATTTGCACACTTATGTTGTATTCACAAAGAATTTTCCTAAACATTATTCCGAGTGGGGGAAGGGCATTTGGAACCATAATTATCATCGCCTTAGAGTTCCGACTTCAAGCACAAATTTTTAAAGCACCTGCCTTCCTACACTGACTGTAAAAGGAGGCAAAGTTGGATCTCTAGAACTGGTATCTACTTTGTAAACATTTAACTTACGGTAAATGGATCATACCTATGGCAATTTATGTGGGAAGTACATAAATGACAGAAAACTAGGAGAGAAGGAAAATAGAGGGAGATAGAAAATTAGTATTTAGGTTTATGATAAATAGATGCAAGGGAAGATAGATCTAAAACATTATTAGTTGAGGGAGGAAAAGGTCATGTAAAAATAGTATCAGGAGGATGGCATTTGGAGATAAGCCTACAAAAGAAAAAAGAAGCAGACAGCTTAGGAGTGATTCAGACTGCCTATATCTATGGACAGTGGAGCTGTGCTTATGTGCCCTAGGTGTCTAAGCATCCATTGTAGTCAGTGGAAAGCTGGTCAATACAGCCAGCAGGACCTAAAGAGCTTCTACCTCCTCCTATGTTAGGTATCTAATTTCATTCAGTTCAATTGCTTTCTGACTCCAGTGCTTAGGTCAAAGAACTACCTATTTCAGCTGCATAAACGTGAGGGCTATTTGAGATGCCCTTGCATATTCTTCCTGGCATGCAGCAAAAGACCATTAACTGCAGAAGACCATCAACTGCAAAAGAGCATCAGTTTTTGTATCATTGTATTGCATTCCTAGGTCCTGAATCATATCTACCATGTAAATATCTTGGATACCAGAAAGTATTTGAAATGACATTAGAAAAATATGCATGATCAATCAAATTGAGCTCCAGCTTTCCAGGGACTAAAATAGGAAACCAGACTATCCATAGACACCTAAATTTAGATGTCTGAGTCTGGAGCTAAAACCCTTTTTTTAAGTTAGGGTAATTAGAATTAAATCCCATAAATTGAGAAAGGCTAAGAAGTCATAGGACTGAATAAAGTATGTCAGAAAGAAGATTGTAGTTACTGAGAAACTTGTATCTAAAGAGAAAACAAGCCCAGGCACTGAAGAAGTACAACAGCAAAAGGTGTGACTAGTAACATTAAAAAAGAATGTTATTTTCACACAGTAAAAGTTAGTTGCATGTTTAGATGTAAACCATATTTCTATTTGTAAGCTGTAGGGACCTGGACTTAATTTGGGTGGAAGATTTTGAGTCGTGTGGCATTATAAAATGACAGACTAGAAATTCTTTGGCAGAATCCATTAAATGAAGAATAGAAAATTTTGAGTAATCATACATGAAAGTGATTCATAAGAATGCAAAAAGTAATATCAATATAAAACAAAAATAGAAGCAGTGTTATTTATCTCATTATTCGGTTCAGTTTAAATAATACTCTTCCATAGTTACATATTTTTAAGGTTGTTATGTTCACAACATATAGCATTAAGGCGGCCATCAAGAAAGCTATATGTTTCAGCAGATGTGATTGGCAGTCTGGAATGAGGAACTAAAAGAATCAGGTTTTTCTGATAAAATGATCATTGGAATGAAAGTTAAGAATATTGACGAGTGAGAGTCTAGGTATAAAGGTTAATAGCCTGCTTTGATGAATGTATCTCACTTGGTGTTATGTCTGGAAATAGGACACTGCTCAATTTAATACACTTTTCACATCACAAATATTTTCTTTGCAACAGTAACAGCTAGAAAACATTCCGCTAAATAAAATAGCAATTTCTAAAAGACAGCTCTGCACAAAGGATAGATTGGTGACCTGTCACGGTGCTGAGAAACTGGCTTGCAATTATTGTCCTTTCAGAGACATGCTCACAAATTTGAACGTCACATAATTTTGTTAGCAGTTTGGCAAAATTTTTGAAATACATATGCATCTGTATTTTTTCCAAACTCAAATTACACACATCTACTGGTCAACAGAAGTGCTATGAAAATGTTGAAGTATTGGCAACATTATCTGAGATGTTTTATTCTTTCATTCTTTCTGTTCCTTCTCTTTTGAAAGTGTAACAGCATTTGGAGGGCAGGTATGATGCATTGGTATATATAACTTATTTCTGACAACTTCAAGAACAATTCTATTTCTTTTTTTCCCCTGGTGTTGTGTTTTTTGTTGTGTTTTGGGTTGGGGTTTTTTTTTTCCCTTTTTTCACCCCTATGACTTAATATGCTTATTTATTTTTATTTCTAATCTCACATTAGTTGAAACATGTATAACTGTTATCTGTGAGGCATATTTACCCTGGTATAGTTTTTCTCATGTTAAAGAATAAAATTTTCACAGGCTTAAATTTAATTCAAGGAAAAAAACCATTAAACACAAACCTAACCATGAAATTGTCATATAAACAAAATAACAGGAATGACTGCTGAGCTGCCAAAGACAGTAATAGCTTCAACGCAGACACCTCTGGTAGTTCCATGAGTTATGCTAGCCTGCGCCTGCTATGTTGCTGGGAGAATAAAAAAAAAAAAAAATATATATATATAAACCCAATCAGAATTGCAAGATTTTACAAAACACATAAGAAATTGACTGTACATGCCTACTTTAAAAATACGTATAATCCCCAAAGTATCTTCCAGTGTATATCTTTTCAGTGTCTTGTGCTGTGACGCTGCCTGCTCTGCCTCCGAATTGCTGTCTTGCACATCAATTAATGATAGTGCAGGAGGTTCTTAAATACAATTTAGACTTCTATTTGTCCTCATTGTGCAATTAAGTTATTATGTAATGTCTCTTAAGAATTATTCATTTGCAGCAGATGAGAAGGCATTTGATAGAGTTGAAGTGTACAATTGATATTTCTAAGAAATTCGGTTTCATGTCTGCCTTGCTAAGAAAACTGGAACATGTCAGATTTTCTGTAGAAAACTCCTGTGTAGTCAGATTTCCTATAAAAATCTGGTACCGATACTAATATGTAACTTGCACTTTACAATATCCATGTACCTATGGATACTGAAGTAAGGGTAACCACCTTTTCCTTCTTTGCTGGAACTTGAAAAATATGTGGAACAATTTCAGACAACAGCATTTGGTCTCAGTGCAATCTGAGTGGCTATTTGAGGGCCAGAAAAATTCTTCCATATGTTGCCCTGATAAATTTAGTGAAGTGCTAATGACAGTAGTTTCTTTGGACCACTGTGTTATGGTTAGAGGTAAACTTGTTCTCAGACATGTTCATTGCATGTTTTCTAGTATTTGATGCAGCTTGTTTTATTCGCTTTGGAGCTTTCATCAAGTGCTTTGAAGAACAGATCATCTACATCTGGGTTTAAGTTCATTTTCTGAATGGACCTTAAATCTGAACTTTTCTTATTTTGTTACCAAGGACATATTTGTGATTTTAATTGGCCGTTCCATTTTCTTAATCTGTTGATAATAAAGGCAAACTAACATTAAATAATGAATTTATAAAATATTTATATAAAATTACATGGTAATAATTTAATCCCAGGACTGTGAAATAGTCTACAGTAATAAATCTATTTCAGATTTGCTAGGATTCACAAAAGTAAAAATGTCTTCATTAACAGATCGAAGGATTATTATTTATTATTAATTTTAAAGGTTTTTTCTTATGTAAATCTTATGTAAATATTAGTGTTCTTTCAAAATATTAACTGAAGAAATATAACTCATACTTTTTCTAAAGTTTAATAAATATAAAACAACACAGATCAAACCATTATGTCTTCTTCAAAGCCATCTCTAATTCAATAATGAAAGTAACATTATAGCAATATTCATTAAACACTTACAGGTTATTGACCTCCATAACTGAACAGAGCAGAGGCAGTCAGCCTTAAAGGACAAATATATCTTAATTTTTGTCATGGGTGGATTAATGGCTTGCCTTTATTGATAACATTTTCTATTCAGCCGTATGGAGAACTTAAAAATGAAGCACAACAAAAGGATTAGAAAACAAAGAAATAATATGCCTAGCTGGACACACCATTTATTCAATTTTTGATTGCTCAATTATCACGTACAAGGCATTCATTTTAATTTATTTACTCAATGATATTTAAGATTCAAAGTAAAATATAGTTTAGTGATGCTGTGAGAACCAGCTATGATGCATTTCCATAAAAATGACTAAACTGGCAGAGTGGATTAAATACTAGACATTTTGGAAGATGACACTCTAGAAAGATTTTGCATTTACATGAACTGGATAGCGTCAGAAATTTGTTTACATTTGGAGATTTTCTACTAAAAAGGAATAGTAAACAAACATGTTACCATTGAGATTACATGGTGTGCCAGCATATATTATTTGTAGTTTGAAGGAGCATCCCATAGAATCCTTACTTTCATGAAGCAAGCTTGTTAAATTTAAGGTAGACCAAGTTGGATTTTATTCAGTATTTTCCACACTAAAGTATTAATTAGAAAAAGTTACCTGCTACAATCAGTATATTAAAATCTCTGGATCCATATGTAAATTTCTTATAATGAATAATCGTATTGTGTATTTTTTAAATAAACATTGTAAGAAAAGCTTTTATACGGATTTTTTTCCTTCAGAGATGGTCTCCTTCAGAGTTGGTGACTTCACTTCCATGTCAGAAAGAAAATTTTGTTTTCTATGTTTCTGATTGTTCATTAAATTACCCACCCTAGAGACCTTTATCTTTAGAATTCTGTTCCTATTAATTTATAGCCATGAGGAGACAGACAAATAGCACATAGAGAGCTCTGATTTTAGTATATAGATACTATGCTGCTGAGTGATAGATCACATCAGTATCCCGTGTTTGCTTCACTTTACATCAGTGAATACTCAGTGTTTACTAGGGAATTTGATGATCCAAAACCCAGTAAATCCTGTCATAAATACATTTGCTAAAGAGATGGAGGGAATTGTGTTATGGTAACATCTTTTTGATCTGATTCTTCCTTAAAATCATCGTGAAATGTTTTGACATATCTTTCTGGTGTTGAGAAGCAAGGAAGCAATAAACAGCAAATTTGAACTGGAGTATCCTTGATTTGGTCTCCAAAGTTAAATTCTTAAATTTACCTGAAAAAAATCTCTTAGATACTGCAAGTCTATATTTTAAAATAACTTTAGAAAATTTTATAAATTATTTTAATTCTTATGTGCAATATTCTGAGAAGTATTTTAAAGTAGTTCTTCAATGCTTTATAAAGCAATATTTACTGCCAATGGTGGATAAGGTAATGGCAAATCATTCTGAAGTTCTTAAGACTAATCAAGTCTATTATTAACTTAAAGATACTGAGATTTCTAAAAATAAGTTATTACTGATGTAACACTTAATGGTTCTAGAGCTTCTACTTCTAATCATAGTGACAGTGTATTCCACCATGTTTCCAAAATCATGTGTTGAAATTCTCATTTCACTCCACTCACTTCCACTTGAGGTGAACTATTTTATTTCAGTAGAAACCCACGTTAAAAATTACTTTAAATTTTCCTGTTGTAACTCGTGTGCATCATGGAGAAACAGTCTCATAATTATCTCTCTTTTACCATCTTCCCAGTAACACTTTGTAGTTAGCCTCATGGAGCTCAGTGAGGCAGTGTCGGGGGCAGATTCAGCCCCAGTGGAAGATAACAGGGTCAGCAACATGGACATGGGTTATGCATGATCACCAATCATGACAATAAAAAAGATCTCTACAACTCCTGTTTCCTAATTAATTTGTTTGTTTTGTGAAAACACAACTAAATTATTGTTTCCATTCTGAAAAAGCAAACTATGGCCTCTTAAAAGTTGCATTTATAAGGAGTCATTCTTCCAAACTGTTCACCGGAGCTGTGTTAGATAGTACAGTCACAATCAATGTCTTGAAATTAATGTTTTAAAATGTTGTTGCAAGGTGGTTCTGAAACAGAGGGCATTTAAAACCAATGTCACTGCCAATGAAGCTGGAAGCTGGTGCACAACAGCGTGCATAAGAAATGAAAGATCAGCACTGAAAAATTCTAGAATATGAATATAAGACTTCTTTAATGATCAATAATCCTCTATGTAGGCTTCTACACTGAGACTTTCCTTTAAAAACAATGACAATTATGAATTTATATGGTCATATTTAAATTAAAACTACTTATTGTTTGGGGACTCAGGTAGATTAATAGACATGAACAAACACTCTCATTAAATTTAATGAAATATGCAGTCACATGATTCAGAAATCATTACAAATAAGGTGTGCACAGACAAAGCAGAAAGCAATCATTACATTTGTTTCATAAAATAATGCTAGCCTACCTAAAAGTAATAAACTTGGCTAAACCCTGATGTAACATCTTGCACTTAATAAACTCTCTCTTTTTTTCTATTTTCTTTCTTTTTTTTTTTTAAATCAATACAGGTGTGTTGATGCAATTTAGTGGGACCTTGGTTTCAACACTGTCTGTGAATTTCATACAGAGACTTTTTCGTCTTCAGGTATGCTTATGTTTAAAACTTCATTTTAAGGTATACTGTTTTTCAGTACACATCAGACAGTGCCATGTTATGATGTTCATCCTATCTTTCTCCTTAAAAGCCAGACTGTGTTTACTGAGCCCATAAAAAGTGATTTAGAGATATTAATATTTCCAATTTTAGGCTACTTATACCAGGGCCTAAGAACTACTTTCCACTAAGTATAAGGATTATTATTGGTTAATATAGATAGTTTGATGGTAAACATCCATGCTTAATGAGATGAGCCTCACACTTACAGGCTATTTGAAAAGCTGCCATTCAGTGCAGAATATACTAATTTTCTCTCACATATTCATGGAAAATACTGTAAGTGAATTAGTTAGATGAGATACAACATCTATGTTGGCAAACATAGAAGATACTAATGTGAAGGGCCTGATGACAGCAGAGACAGTAAATCAAGATAAACAACCTTTTCATCTTGTTCTGCCAATCATTGTGTTGGTCACACAAAAAAAGTCCAGATATAGGAGATGGTATGTTATAGAGCAGCCAGCACTTTATTTTTGGAATGTGAAGAACTTTCCAATGTAGGCACTAGAATAGTCACAGTGGTGATATTTATTCATATCAAAAGGTATTTCCAATGGGAGCAAATATTTAGAGATTTTGAAAAACAGGAGGAAAATAGAGTAGGAAATTAACATTTTGCCTTTAACCTTCCCTGAATGAAAGCAAACTCACTGATTTTGCAGACACATTTCATAAAGGTTTGACATGGAAAAGCAGGAGGCAAATAAAGATATAAAAGATACAAAAGACATAAAGATACAAAAACAGTGTAGCAACCTTTTTAATAGGACACTGTAAATCCATTACAGCATTTTAAGCCCACTCTTGATTTCCAAAAAAGTAACAAATATATTTTCAGTCGCTTTGAAAATACAGCAATTTACTATGAAGGTTTTTAAAAGAAAACAGAGATGTAAAGATTTATAGGTAGGCAGTTTGTATGGAAAAGTTAACGTAGAGAGATAATACTTCCACATAATTCAAAAAAATTTTGTACTTTTTGTCCAAAATTTAATTACCTGCCATTAATGCTCTGCAATGATAATACAAAACTTAACCAAATACTCATAAACATACTAATTAGATATATGTTCCTGTTTGTCCAGAATGTAGTTCTTCATCCACAAATTTTGAACAGCATTGGCATTTTCCCTTCACCACTCCTGAAACGCTTTTTAATTTTACTCCAGAACTAGTCAGTGTTAGATTTTAAAGTACACTGATTGCTGGCATATACTACATTACGTGTAGAGTATGTATTTGCGTTTCCCACATATGACAGGCACCACTCAGCCTGCAACCTTCATCACAGACAAGATCCAAACAAAATTTTTCAAAAGGAAAAAAAAATCATCTAATTCTAAATGCACATTTAGCCTGGCTGAACTGAGTTACTGAACCTGATGATGCGTTCCTGCTTTTAGAAATAGTGGAAGGATCTTTTCTCGTGTCAGGAAAACTAACTGTTTTTACACAGCATTCATTTTTGTTATTTTCCTTTGAAAAAAGTAGTTATTTCCTTGTCATAAACTATGACGTTGAGTATGTGAGAAAGGGAGATTAAGAGAGAGAGAAGTTTTATTTTTCAGCGCTAGAAGCACAATTTCTTACTTTACAAACTCAGAGAAAGCTACCTGAGCTGTGCAGCTTGTCTTGCTATAGCTTGGACTTGGACTAATCAGAGAGATCCAAGAAGGACACCAGCAGATAGCACAGTAAACAGCTTCCAGTGACTTAATGGAGATATAAATTAATTATTATCAAACAAGAGTCATTGTGATAGTTCTCTGAGAACATCAGTACTGCACTAATTGATACACAAATACTAATACATGTTAGGATTTTGTAGGAAAAAGGGTTAAGAATGAAACAGAAAGTTGGATTCCATAGCATACAAATTCATTACACAAGCACATCTACAGTGTTCTTTACAAACTCATCCCAAAAAGTGATCCTGTAGAGCTCAATATGTATCACAGAAGTTGAATGAAGATCATTCTTTCCATATGAGATAATACTAAATTAATTTTTCTTCAAATGCTTTCACTTGAGGAAGGACTTAAGAGGAGGAGATTAAATACACTATGCCTTGTTTGCTTGGAAAAGAGGCATAAGCAGAAGATTCACAGATATATCTATACAGGGTCTGTCCAGATTATGAACCCTTTCCATATACATTATTAATAATATGTATAGCAGAACAGAGATCTAATAAAATAATAAAAAGCCCAAACAAAGCAATCTAACAAGCAAGCCCCAACACATTATTAAATCCGCATGTGAAATGAAACTGAGAGTGTTTGAAATATATAGGAGACTGATCTAGAATTTGGCATGATCATTGTAAATTAGAGAAATAGTCTTGGAAAACTGGGCTGAATTCAACAGGGAGAAGTGCAAGGTATTACAAATAGGCAGGAATAATCAACTTCACAAACACAGGATGGGGAACAGCTGGCTAGATAGCAGTTTTTGGAAAGAGATCCAAGGGATAGACTAGACTACAGTCTGAACATGATCAAAAATACCATGCTGTTCTGAAGATGGCAAACATCACACTGAGATGTATAAGTGGTATATAGCTTGTGAAAAATATGAACAAATCTTTCAGCTTTACACCCCTTTGTAGGGCCTCAGTTGGAGTACTGTGTCCAGCTCTGGTCAACATACTTCATAAACCACATCAGAAGGAGACCAAGAAACAGTGAAAGGAAAGATAAGAGATATACAAAGAGGTCCACTGAAAAAAAAAAAAAAAAAAAGAATGAGAGATTCAAGCTGTTTAAATTAAGGAAACCTGAAAGGGTGAAGGCTGGGCTATGTAAAAAACTTCAGAAAAGAAAAAGGCAATAATCTACTCACTGTGCCCAGTGCCAAAAGATGAGCATGAATGGCCTTAACAGTGAGAGAGACTGAAATTAGACATCAAGAACAAACTTTGTAATGGTAAAGAACAGCTTGACTAGAAAGACTGGAGTCTCCATCACTGCAGTATTTTAAAAATAGATTAGATCAACAGCTGCTGGGAGTCATGCAGGGTCAGCTGACACCAGCAGTATTCTAGACAATCCCTTGAGGTCTCCTCTCATTCCGTGTTTATATGACTGCATGACTGAGTGGCCATCATGAAAGCTATGAATATGGTATGACTGTCCACAGCAGAAAAAGTAACCAGGTAGCAAATTTAACAGGAAAAACATGTCTGCTTACCGTGGTGGAATTAAACAGGAAAATTATAGCTGCAGGGAGTCAAAAAGTAACTTGGTACATTCATAGCAAATGAATATGCAAACACTTCTGCAAAGAAACATTGATGCAATCTCCCTTACACAAGTTTTAAAATCATTGGTCTTCACAGTCTATAATTTACTAAGAGAAGAATCTCAATGAGAAGGACATTTTTTTCTTTTTTTTACTCCAACATTTTTTATGGTGACCACTAACAGAAGAGGACACTAAACTGTGTGGCCCAGAGTGCTGACATTACTACAAATTACCTTTCTGGAAGCCTTTTTGATTTGCACAAAGACTCCGGTGAACACTTCCGAAGAAGGAATACATTAGCAGAAGAAAAGGCCTGTTCACAAACCATTCACAAACAAACAAACAAAAAGCAATGTGTGGGGAGTACATCTGCTGGATAATTTATTCACAATGAATTATTCAGCCAACTATACTGAAGGACCTGCTTTTTTTTTTTAGTTCTATAAAGATATATTTTTTATGACAGCCATGGACACAAATGTTATCTCTGACTAATGCTTCCCTTACTGTCAACTTTTCTGTCTAGCCTGTAAAGTCAATTCAGGAAGTACTTTGTTTTCTCACTGATCTTTTGATTCAGAGGTGAATGACAACCATACAGCTAGACCAAATGCCTCAGGATGGCAAGGGTAGAAGGAAAATCATATTTTTAAATTAGAGGGACAAAAATTGCCTACAGCCAAGTAATAGACTATCACATAAACAGAAACTTTGTCACATGAAATAGTAGCATTCCAATTTCAGGACAAAAGCAAGATAAAGTTAAGGACATCTGAAAACAAAGGTTTGAGTTAAGTGACTCATGCACTGATAAACCAGATAAAAAGATAAAACACCATGTAAAAAAAAATAGAATGCAGCTAATAGACATAATGCAACATTTGGTTGGCACTTATTCCTTCTTTTTAAAAATTATTTTCTCTTTTGTTTCTATGTTTCACCCTCCCTTACCCTTCTAGCTTGCAGTCCTTTGTTCTGTCCTTTTTAATGACTAGCAGTGATTTAGTTATCTAGGTCATTCATTTACCTTGAATTGTTTGCTGTGGTACAACAAATACCAGTTGAAACCTAAGAATTCCTGTTAACTTTGCTTTCATTGTTGAAATTGGTTTTATTAAAAAACATGTTTTAAATATTTTTAATTGCTTAAAAGGTTTTAATTTTAAAATTTGAAATAAATTTAATACAAATTGTAAAAGCCAATGAGTTGCTAAAATGTGTGCAGACTTTCTATTCATTAGGCAGTGTGTTTTCACATTTCTCTGTTAGCATAAGAAAACTCTGAAAATTCAATTAGTTGAATTAATGCAGTGTGCAAAACAGCACACAGAAAAACTCCCCATCCTTGATGGCACGTACCACTTTTGCCCTATTATGTGACAGAGTCAAATTATGACACAGCTTCTCTTATGCATTCATTTTCAAATCTCTGTAAGCAGAGTGATGCTTGACAGCAGATACAAGGCAGTAGATAGGGAAGTGGCTTTCATTTTGTTAAACAGGACTGAAGAACAAGGATGTTTGAAGAAATATGAGATAACAGACAAACCCATATATTAATATCAGCCATTTTTAATATGATCCATATAGAGAAGTCAACTCATCTTCTCATAATGGAGATGAGGTTACTTTCAGATTCTGCAGTGCAAGGAACATACAATCTTCTTTAAGGTGTGCATTACAAGAGTACACTACATCGGTGATTGCCATAATTAGGACCTTTATGTTTAGGTAAAAAAGCAAGCTATCAAAAGCTAGAGAGCTGTTCTGTTACGTCTTAAACAGCTTATCGCATTTCCTATAAATTACCCTGTGATCCCCTTTGGTTTGTGGGCTTCAGCTGTGTTATATTATTCATGCATACATGCAGAGACTAATATGTCTAAGTATCTCCATGCACACACATATAAAACTAAGTTCAATAGACGAAGACCTGGATTTTGTGTTTGTGCAGCTCTGAAAACAATGATATCTGTGTATAAAACCACCTGAAATGGTAAATGCTTCTAGTCCCTCAGTCAGTACACATCCTGAGTAGATCTTGTTATTACAGTGACCAGTAGATGAGAGAAATTTTCTGATGCCAGTTCCTGGCTCCAGCTTTCATCACTTTTGGTCAGGCACTTATATGTGTTTAAGTTGACTTCCTGGTGAATATAAATCACTTAGGTATTCAAATAATATTTAACAACTTCTCTCTTGATCTTCCAGATTTAGTTCATGAGCTCAAGACTGTGAAAGTAATTGATTTTTCAGTTCAGCATTTTGGTTCAAAGCCCTATGTGTGTCTTGTCCTCCAGTCTCTCTGCTTCAGGCAAGTCCCTTGATCACTGGGCTGTAGGTGAGGAACATTTATACAAGCTGCAGACAGCTAGAAATCCCACATGTGTGTGAATGCATTTCTACAGAGCATGAGGGAAAATGTTCAACACTTCTAAATTGTGCTGAAACTGCCTTTAATGTGCTACACAGTTGATCTGCACAAAAGCAATAAGATCAACCCTTTGTTTTTTCAACACATCAGCAAACCACTTTCTGCCCAAATGGATATGGACTTTGTGTCTGAAACTCATGCCATGTGACACAAAACAACTCTACAGGCTTTGTAATATGATGTAACTTGATATTCTGTCACTTTGTTAAACTTCTGCTTGGAAGAAAAGATTCTTGGCCAGACATCTTTAAGCTTTTCTTAGCTGTGAGAATTTTCCATTTTTTGTCAGCCTATGCCTGTCAAGTGTCCATGGCTTCTATGCACATATATAGATTATAGAATCATAGAATCGTTAAGGTTAGAAAAGACCTTTAAGAACATCAAGTCCAACTGTTAACACAGCACTGCCAAGTGCACCACTAAACCATGTCCCTAAGCACCCCATCTGTATGTCTTTTAAGTACCCCAGGGATGGTGACTCCACTGCTTCCCTGGGCAGTCCATTCCAATGCCTGACAACCTTTTCAATGAAGGAATTTTTCCTAATATCCAATCTAAACCTCCCCTGGCCCAACTTGATTCACTGAATGCAGCTAAGGAAGAACTTTTACATTGGACAAACACAATTATGTGTTCTGCAACTGCAAAATGCCATCAAATGTACATTTATGAGAATGGTAAAAACTGCTAAATCCTATTGTCCTCAGATGTAGGGATATCTCTTTCTAATGAATTTAAGAAATCCCTAGCACACTTCTGTTATTAGAAGGTAGATTTTTCCTATACTTGCTTTATTTTCCATCAGCATATTTATTAGTTTCAAACACCTCACCTTTTACTGAAACAGGTAACACCAACACAATGTTGTCTTTGTGGCTCTCATTTCCTTTAGCGTATAGATTACAAGATGCATTCTGCTTTGTTTCCTTTGGAAATGATCTTCTGCACTTTGTTGCACTAATTCACAGGCAGCTTGAAAGCATGCTGCCTAACATATAACACTCTCATCCAAATACCTGAATAAGATGTAAGTTGCCTAGGAATAAATAATGGTGAAATGACACCAAAAGCACTCAGTAAGTTGCTTATCTTTGATACCACCTCCCATTCCACAGATGTCCTTTGCTTCCATTGCACTCCTCTCTATTGCACCTCCTGCCTATATTCCCAGATACATATCACCTGTTCTTCCCCTTACACAAACAGTAGATTAAATTGCTGCCCTTCTCTTGTGCTAAACAGAAGAACAATGTTTCTTTTCTTAGATGCTTACTTGTTAATATGGGCATGCCCCTGCCTCTCCCCTTTTGCCTTATCTGTGTGTAGTACCTCCCAAAGATATTTTTCCCTCCAGAGTCTGACTCCAAACTGACTGTAGTTGGGTCCTCAGGAGTCAGTTTGCATTAGATGTCCCATAGTTCCACAGCTGCAGGTGAATGCAACACACATGCAAACACAAAAGTTCAGGCCCAAATATATCAATATAGTTGATGTTTATGGATTCCAAGGGCTTAGAAAGCTCATCAACTGGAGTTTATTTGAACAGTATTCAGACATGCTAGGTGACAGTTTTGCTCCAGAATATTTTATTTAAATTAATTCAAATCTCAAATTATAAGGTCTTATCTCTAACCTGATATCAGTGTCTAATAACACCACAAAAAGTAATTGGGATGTCAGTAATCTACCTTAAGATTTTTTGCCATAACGTAGATGTTAACTTCATTATGCTCTTGGTCATTTGACAGTCATACAAAAAAAGCTCCTCTCTGGTGAAGTCCCAACTAAATACAATCTGTGTACTTCAATATAGTTAATAAATGTGGCTATTTGTAATCCAGAATGAATAGGGTTTCACCTGATATCCAGGGGCTTTACAGGACCCAAACTAAAAATACAGTGGAATGCAAATGGCAGGCTACAACCTTGGGACTTTAACATGCCATATAGATTGGGGAAAAAAAAGGATCAAAATTCTCCGTCTTTTGAAGACTATGGAATTGTTTGCTAGCTCAATTAAGGATTGAATCTCCTATGTTAACTGGCACGTTATGTAATAATTAACAGTGATGAGAAAGTTTGGCTTTTAGTGTAATGGGAGGAGAAACCTATAACTTGTTCTCTGTCAAAACAAGACCTGTTACAGCAGCAGACAAGCCATTTGCTGTGAATGTTAATATTTCTATAAAATTATGTATTCTTAAACCACTGGTCATTCTGTTCTGTCTTCTGCTGATGTCTCTGAGACAGAAATGAAACAGAAAAGTGTAGGAAGTGTTAAGTGGCAATTTATTGTCATTTGGAAGAAAGAGTAAGTGATGAAGCATAGGACAGGTGAACACGTATACAAAATGAGATGATCCAGAAATAAACATTGATTGAGGCCTATTTCAACCCCAAAACATGCAACATGAGTGGCTTTTTCAACAGAGATCCCAGAGCCATTCAAGAATTTAACTAGGAACATACTGCAACTGTCTGCAGAAAGCAAATGGGCTCAGATAAACAGTAGAATGCAGAAGGTATTTAAGGACTGTGCTTTTACTGTCCTACAAGGCAAATGATTGTTGATTCCTCAAGAAATAGGGCACATACAGATGCTCCTTCTTCTTTGGCAAAATAACTTTCATAGTGGAAGGACAATTTAAGAGAATTTCAGATTCATCAATTTGCAGAACTGCCCAAGATGTATGCTGCAACATTTCTAAAATTATTTAGTACAGAAAACAATTGAGAAGTTTCATTTGCATGTTTTTACAAGTGAAAGGAATAAGCCTCAAAATTAGGTCTGCTTTAGAACTTCAGAAGGATTAGAAAAAATACTTCAAAATAAAAATATTGAAAAAAATCAGATGTTCTAAGAAAATGTGAAGCAAATGAGATTCTTGATAAATCTTGAATAATACTGAGATACTGAGAACAAACAAATACACGTCCCATGTGGAAAAAAATGCTAATTTTAAGAAAAAGAGTCTTCAGTTTCTTAACAGAGAAAGAGTCAGACCAACCAGGAGATCACTAAATCAGCACAAAGGTACCTAAACCTAGTCTTCTATAATGTGACAGCCCACCTGTGAAGTAATTTCCATAGGTGTCCTTCTGTGGAAAAAAAAAAAAGAAAAAAAAAGAAGAAAAAAACACTTGCAGGGCAACATTAAGCTGACCAAATTTATAAATCAATTTTAAAATCAGATTAATTGTGCTGCACCAGAGACTCTATCAATCACAGACTATTAAAACAACCTAGGTCACATATGGATGGCTTTATTATATATTTCTTTAGATGAACATCTCCTTAGGTGTTTCAGAAGCTTCACAAACTTTTATTATCTTCATCATAATGTAAAAATCTGATGATTTTTTCATGAAAGTCTATCTTTTCTCCAGCTAACTGACAGTTACTGCACAAGAACGTACAAATAAAACCTTACCATGACTCAGCTTCTGCATGACACTTTTTTTTTTATTCCACAGCAACTTGTTCCTTTGTCAATGACCTAACATAAGACAAAGCAAGTGAGTCTCAGGGACATCACAAAGTGCCGTGAAGATGATGTCCACGTTGAGAATGGAAGTGCTGAGCTACTTGGTTACTACTGAGCAGAAGAGATTGTCAATAGACCTATGAAAGGAAATTGTGATGTAATTCCAGATACACCTATAAAGGCTGTAGGATGTTATTCGAACAGAAAATAGATAATATCTCCTGGGTTTACTTATTATGAAGAACTGAAAAGTAGTTTGGTAACACAGTTGTAATTTTTTACACTCCATTTCAGAGGGAAAAGAAAAATTGGTGAAATTGAATTTGTCAATACAGCTTTAAATATTGTATAATCCTTGTAGTCCGCCATCTCTGTTGGCAGCGAAACAGAAGTGTCTAGAGTCAGAAACCTCAGCAAAGGGCATTTACAAATATTTAATAAACACAGTTACTTGGAATCCAACTCTGCTGTTATGCTGTCCCCACAGAATTCAGATTACAAAGGCAAGGGAAGGGAAGTGCCCCATCTCACAGAATGTGACCCGTTTCTCCTTTCTTCTTCCTAGGAACATAATTAGCTTCCTCTTCTCTATTAGACTGGACAGCTCTGCACTATTTCTTTTTCTTCCTCTGAAGCTTCTTGACTTCTTTCTCTCTGTACTCAATCCTCAACAGACCTAGCTACTTTGATGATATTATGGGTTGACAGTCAGAACTGAAAATAAGAAAGAAGCCTACTGACAAACTGGCTTTTTTTCCCCTTAAAAAAAAAAAAAATTGCCATCAGTGGTTTTGATGCCAAAATACTTGTGCAATGAACACAACTGCCATGAACACTTGGATGCCTCCCAAATGCAGATGGAAATGTCAAAGAAATGATGAAGGTAATATTGTCACGAACTGAATTATTCCATAACCAATATCTGCCCCAGAAGAAGAAAAAAAAGATTCTCTCAGCTAAAAAATAAAAAAATTACATAGGTAGATCGTGACCCTGACAAGTACTCAAAGTCAGCTGGTGAAAAGAGGTTTTAAAACAACAAAAACAACAAGGCAGTAAGCAAGCCAAGAAATGATAAAAGCATTCAGTAAAATATATGGATAGAGCAGGGAAGCAGCCTGAAAACTAGGTGTCACAAACATCAGAATACTTGTAAAACACAGGAAAAGGAGTCAGGGATTATTGTTCTGTTCTTGACAGTGCTAGAGACTTGTGTGACTTTGGCCAACTGACAACCCAAGCAAGGACATCTCAGCTAGGAAGAACAGCATAAATGAAAAGTCAACCAGAAATAATTCTTCTTTGGAAATTATCCATTAAATGTTTTTCCATAAGGATGAATGTACACCACTATGTTAACCTGGCAAAACAAAGTTATTTATTAGCATTTAAGACTACCAAACAGGACAAATTGACTTCTTATTGGTACTTTGCCATTTTTATTTCAGTCATTGGACCTAGCATGTGAAGATGGTGTACAAAGTTATGATAAACTTGAAAAATAAACCTACAGACTTACTTGATTTTGGAGATCATTGTCATAGAATCATATGCTGAATGCGACAGAAGATACATGGTATGGAATTATGAACCTTGGTCTGTGTAGCAGAAACTAGAAAGTGGATAAATTTTAAAACTTCTCTGCCTGAGCATGAGGGCAAAAGCAAGAGAACAAGATTGAAAGATATGGAAAGATTATTCTTTTTTTTCCTACAAAATAGGAAATCATTATGAAAACGTGCAGGTTTTTTATTGCAAAATCTGATCTGTGCCTGATTAAGAAAATTGTAGAAGATCATAGTAGGCAAATAAAAAATGTGCTTATATAAATCTCATAGCTATAATGTGAAATCAAAGTTATGCAATCCCTGATTCCAACTAGTGAACTTAGTTGGCAGTGAATACTACAACATTGGTCGTGGGTGTCATCCTGCTTAATTTCTCAGTTTACTCTAGCTAAGAAACTGAGTGACACTGGTGTAAAACTAGTTCAGGATTAAAAATGAAAAAAAAGGTTCTAAAGCAATTAGGTGCAGAGGAAAAGGGGAAAAAAAAAAAAGCAGTTTTGTCTTTGGTTAGGAGAAATAGGAAACGGGAAAGAAGTGAATGTTTGAATGGTTTGAATGACAAATATGTGATGGGGAAGCTGCTACCAAACAACTACATTTTCACTTATTTTTAGGGCATGTGTGCTATCAGGTAAAGAGTAAACAAGATTAAAAATAGACTGGCACATATACAGCACCACTTAGATGTACAGTTAATGCACACTGTGCCAATAGCTGCATGGATGTTTTGAGTGTAACTCACCTTCAGAAAAGCTCTCCATTGCCTGTAACAAAGCAGATACCTTACCTCACGACACCCAGGGGCAGAAACCAGATTTAGGTGTTTAAACTGTGAAGAAAATTCCACCCTTTCTGTGTACTGATGTTCTTCTATTCCAGCAGCTGAAATGTCATCAGGAGAGTTTTGTAATAACTGTGTTAAGAACGTATTGCTTGGAGCAGTTTAATAAGGCATGAAGCATTTGTTACGGACAGAGTTTAAACAGTGATGGAATGACAGAGAAAACAGTTCATAAGCACCAGCTCCTGCTTTTTACCTCTGGCAGGAGGGTTTGGGAAGAAAATGAAAGAGAGTTTTAAGATGCTTTCTACCTCCTTTTTGAGTGTAAGGGGGGGACCAGCCCGGATAGCGGTGAAATTAATTTGTATTTATATCAGGTTTTGTTGGTTACCTGTGTGCCCCCTTGGTAGTGTTGAGTAGCCCTGTGCTCTAACTTCAGACTTTAGCCCTAGAAAAGCATCCTCAAACACTTGGCAGCACCATTAGGTGTATGCTAGTGCCAGAAGACATCTGGGTGAATGACGTAAGGAAAAGACACGGATGAACAAATGGGTGAGCAGGAGCTGTAGCTGGTTTCTGCTCTGCAGGCCACTTGAACCTGTATGCTTCCTCTCCTTCTTTAAAAGAAGTGTCCCCCTGGCCATGTTTTAAAGTTGTAATATATTAAAAATCTTGTAGTAATACAAAGCAGTGTTTTTAAAGAGCTTTTTAAAAATGTTTTTCTCAAATTAGTGTCATTGATTATCTCTCTCTTATTACAAATCCAAGGTAAATTGTAATGTCTGCTTAAGCAAAACACATGAGGCCAGTTGTTAGGAGTTGCTGAACTCATAGCTCAGCCTGTTGCAGCTCCATGCCCCTAGGTCCCGCTGGTAGCTAGGCTGAGGAGGTATTCCCAACAGGCACCCTCCACTGTTATTCAGGGTACACGTACACACAGCCAGACACACCGAGCAGCACAGACAAGACACAGCCCTCACAGAAATACACACAACACCAATGGCCTCATCCTGGTCCCCCCTCCAGCTGATCAGGACAAGAGCCCATTAGTGGAAAACTATATATACATACCTGCTGTCTGAATCCCCCAGCAGTTGGCCTCAGACACACACAGTGTCCAGTAAGTGGCCCTGAACCCTCCATCTCCCAAGTTGGTGGCACTTGGGCATATGAGCCCTTGGGGTCACTGCCCCACAGCAGCTGTTGGTACTCAGAAATACACACACACATGCACCCTAAGGACATCTGCAGTAACTGGTTTATAGATATCCAGTTTACTTAGTATATGGCCCCTGGAATCTGCTGGTCTCTTCTGCTTATCTCATGAACATGCATGGAAAAACAGTGTCAGGTATCTGGTCCAGACTACGGACCAGTAGCCAAGCCCCAGATCCCAATGTCCCTTCAGCTCTGGATCTACTGGACCACCCAGTTGACTCTCTGCAGACCCTCTGGTCTCCTCAGTCTCTGTCTCAGACTCACAGTTGCTCCAGTACTTGGTTCCTAAGACTTTTATCCTACTAGACGGCCAGGCCAGCCTGCTGTTTGCTAGTGATACCACACTGACACATGCACCCTCACCATACACATGCACCCCAGGTTCTCCAGCTGCTGGCACACTGGCACACAACTCCTGTCCGGTGGTCCCTCTCTCATTGCTGGCACTCAGGTCTCCATACATGAACACAGCATAGAATCCCCTCATCCAGGGAAGCAGTCAGAAGTGGAGTTTAATGAGAAAAGAGGAGAGACTGCTGTGGTGAGGTATTGCCAGATACATTTACTGACTGGCCTCTGTTTACAGGAGAACAGATCCTTACATCCCCTTTTCCCATCTGTTTTCGCATGCTGGCTATTCTTTAAACTACCCTCATTCCTTTCTTTCCTTGCCTTTGGTTCTGGCCTAAAACTTCCCATCATAATTCCTGTGCAATCCCAAAATGTTCTCCTCTGGCATCCCACAAGGGGCTCCATAATGAGTTGTACTCTCCTCTCAGTCTGTCACAGGTCCTCAGGTTCCCTGGCTCATTGTGATGGGTCTCACCCTGCCCATGAAGCTGATCACCCCTCTGATGGGTCAGGACCGGCTCATTCCTCTGACTAAGATATTGGGACCTCCCCCACCTGCCCTTGTGCCTCAGGGACCCTCTTTGTGGAAATGAGCCTTTAATCACATAACCTAACACCGGTCATCTTCTTCATCTCTCTGTTTGCTTCTGTTAATTCACTTGCAGGTTGCAGCATCCTGGCTGTTGTCTGAGTGACGTTCAACAACTCGTAGACTGAGGTCCTGATTTCACTGAAATCAACAGGGCTTTGGCCACTGACTTGAGTGGAGACAGGCTTTTGAATAAGTGTATCCTGACATGCTCCCAGAGTATCCACTGGCATAGATCTCACCTACCCTCAACAAGCAGATGCACAGAGTTAAAGCAGAGAATATCTCCCATAGAAAATTCCTTTCTCTGCACTTTGTTGAATCAGGAGGAGAACTTGCCATTCCAACTTCACAGCTAAACCTACTATTTTTTTAATAGCAATCTCCATCATTCCCCCCCCCCCCCCCCCTCCTTTTTCTTAATTTCTACCAGCCTTACCTTTTCTGTTATGTGTACATTTCAGGACAGGAAGAAAAGTGTTATTATGACCTTTTGCGTGTGGCTGTATATAACTTAGCTCTTCATGTCCCTTTATTACACAAACAATTAGGAAAAGCTGGCATGGGAAAGTTCCAGAAAAGTTCTGAGCTGCTGAAATTAGCAAAATTACTGCTTGACTTTATTGTAAATAAACAGATGAGAACCATAGTAGCAGGCAATTTCTCAGTCCTTTATTGCTATTTAGAGTATGACCTTTCATGCTGAAAAAATATGAGAAAGAAATCTGCAGCACATTTTATTAGTAAGTCTCTTTAATTCTCCAGGAAAACTATCAAGAGACTAGGTCTACTGTATGAGTCTATCCAAATATTTTAATAGGACCCCACTCAGCACTTTCCTAAAATGAAGACAGAGGGATTTTGGCTGAGTCCAAATTATGATCAGGAAGTTCCTTTGTGAACATAAGCAAGAGTGCTGATAGAGGCTGATGACTGACTGAGACCGGAGGTTCACAATGCTGCAGCGATTCCTGGCTCTTCTCCAGCTCCTAAGATAGAGTCTGCCAACTTGGCAGGCTGGAGAACTCACTGTGGCAATTTTTCAAATGGGAGAAATCGTCCAAGGAGGAGCTGTAACTCCATATAAACTGCCCAGAACTGATGACAGGGGCCTCTGCTTCAAAGAATCTGGCCAAGAACTGAGTGAATCGCTGTGTCCGGCTGAAGATGGACAGCGCATTTATGGAATACCTATGGGCATTCACTGCACAGCTACAGCCAAATTGCTAATGCAACTATAGCTTCCAGTTGGACTCTCAGGGAAGTGCAATATCTAGGATTTTCTGGATGTCAGAGCCTGGAAATTCCTTTGAATTCTTACACAGGTGAGGTCACTGAAATGACATGCCTACATTGTCAAAAGTAGGGGGTTTGAGATGCTCCATGTTGGTTTGCTTTAAATGGTACCTAATTTCCAGAAATCTCTAGTGCATTATACCACACTATCACTTATCTTAAAATAACTAGTGATTTTTTGAAAATCTGGAAAGAATCTTTCTCAGATCTCTCTTAGAGAGCCAGAGGTTTCTCCCATCTAAATCTTTCTGATGCTTTTCCCTGTTCTGTCTCAGGCAGTGAGATGGATTTTGTGCATCCAGAAAAATTTTCAAGCTAAAGCACGCATGATAACCTTGTCTAATTTGCCCTGTTGAATTCTGCAACAGCTACATGACTTGGCCATAAACCCTACCAAATCAAATCCAGACAGATTCCTAATCTGAGATAAAAGAGGTTACTTTTGTTATATCTTGGAATTTCGCAAAGAGGAGAAAAAACCCACAACAGCTTCTGCTTAATGAAATGGAGAATAATGCAATTAGTGTCTCACTGACTGTGGAGAGTCAGAAGGTCAAAACTCAGCATCAGCTTGGTCTACCAAGTTAGACTAAGTCGGTCTCACCTACATAATCAGCAAATCTTCTATAACAATGAAACCTTGTCGCACGCATTATGGAGCTTGTGTTTTGTCTTCTAAATTTATAAGTGTTCAGGAATTTATATTCTGTTTTCTTAACACTTTCATGTGTTTCCTAAACTTGCATGTCTTATAGGAATTTATATCTGTTGCTTGCAATTCTGGGCTGCTGATAGTTTAACATAAAACTTTGAATGAGTATTCAAAAAACTCATTTAAGTGCTACGTCGTTTCTATTAAAGAAGAAAATAAAATATTGCTGTTATCACTTACAGCACTATCAAGCAGCACTGAAGAGACTGATACATGTGTTCATTCAAACTGTTAAGCATAGCATATCCTACTCCAGTCAAATTCCTTCATACATATTTTTCTTCCTTACAGTATGCTCAGCCCTTCATAGGACCTCAGGGTTGCTTTTGTTGCTGTTTATGTATTTCTTTCCTGAGAGCAAGATTATTCTGTAATATACGTCCTGTTTATCTACAAGCTCAGTGTTATAAAAAGTTGTTGTTATTTTTTTCTTTGACCTCAAAATAGTGAGAAATAGAAATTCCTGAAGCACCTTCAGTTGGAGAGAATTTGAGATGTAAAGACAACCTGCACAGACCCTTGTGAAAAGCAAAATAATAACATCCAGAGGGAGACAGAATGAAGGGAAGCACATCCAAAGCTTTCTGAAGAATTTTAGCACACTTACCAGGCTTATATACATAATTTAATTTCCCCACAGGGCCATATTGCTTAGCTCAGCATGGTATACTACATAGCAGAAGAAGCACCAACCAACCAACATGGTGCCTTGTTGGAAAAAAAAAATCCCAACTTTAATGGAATTTGTGTATTTATAATACAGCTATCTGCAGTGGTAAGGAGGCAAAAAATACAGGTGTTACTTGAACACAGAATACTTTGCTGCAACTGTAGATCTGAGCTCTGGCAAAGGAAAACACGCATGAGCTATCTCAAAGCAAACTGGAAGCATAAAGAGGAGTCAATATGTCCTAAAGCAAACAGGAGGCATAAAGTGGAGTCAATATGTCCTATTTCTGCTAACGCTGCAGCCTGTGAGAAAAGAGACTGTGTGTGTGGTGAGCAGATCAGGAAGTAGCAGCAGACGAAAGGAGCAAGGAAGAGAGAGGCTCAACATGGCCTGGCATCAAAATGTATCATTATATGTTAAGTATATTGCATTATATATAATTATTATAAAAAATGTTCCAGAGCAGAAGAACTTCTTTTCTGATGGCTCTTTGTCCTACTTGGCTCAGCATAACTAAATTGGAAGAATGTATAGCTTTTTAAGATGGTGTTGGGTTTTTTTCCTTCAGAAGCTGCATGGTAGGCATCTTTCCCCTTCCCCTCCCCCATCATGTACTGTTTAATGTTATTCAAGCTAATTGTATATTTTACTCCATTAACTTGTAATGGACCTGGGGTTGAGGCTTCTTGAATCTTATATGCAACAGAAACAAACATTTATTGCTTTCCAAGTCCACTAGGAAATAATCTGTTGGGGGAGACTGGAGCAAAGAAATTTTTCTAAGTGGTCAGGTTCGCACATAAGAAGTATGATCTCAAAGCCTTACTATCTGAAACACTGGGTCATTCATTCCCAAAAGGAAGACTTTTCCATGACTTATCCCACCCTCAAATCTTCCTTTAAAACCTGACCTAGCTGTGAGCAAAGTTGTAAAGAGCTCTTGGCTGCTTTTGAATGAAAATCTGTGGTGTCCACTGTTCACGAGCTGGCAACAATGAAAGCAATCATGCTGTTTTTCATCTGAGTGCAAGTTTCCCGGACATCCTTTATGTTCCCTTTAAAAAGCAATCCTATAAATATGACTTTGGTGGCAGAGGAATACACACAGCAGACAAATGTGTCCCCTCACTAATGGTCTGATAAATTTGTGAGATTTTTTGGTGACATAATTACAGCTTGGTCAGCCCCTGCTATTATGCATCACTGTTTGTGACAAACAACGCTTTGCCCTGGCTGTTTTAGCAAAGTCTTTGAGAAAACTGCAGGCCTGTAAATCACCTGCTAACTAGAGCTGCAGCAAATTGTTCCCCAGAGTTATGAACTCCAGCAAACTAGAGTACCAAAGCTCAGCAGAGGAACCGGGTTCTGGGTCCACCTGTCTGGGACAGATTAAGGAATAGCTGCATGTGGAACAGGTGTGAAAAGCTGTTGTATGGGTAATTCACTTACTTAATTAAACCTTTAGAGGTTATAATATTCAATAAAAGCACACTCCCATAAGAAGTTCATCGTAAGTGTGGTTTTAATGAGGAATGTATACACAAACTAATGCACAGGCTGGCATAAAAGGAGCATGCAATCGTGTTTCAATTTTCATGATAATTACAATATTTTTGGAGATCCAGAGCACTACCTGACAGAGCTTTTCAGAGTGTTTGTTTTCATTCTGAAGACAGTCACATTTACAATGCTGGAAGTTCCTCTATTTTACTGACTTTTTGTGTAAAAGGAGAAAGATTATTCTATTTTAAGGTCAAATATTAAACCACTCTTTAAGAGCTCCTTGCAGTCTTCTTCAATAGATTGGTGGCTACACTAGCAGCGTAGTTGGGTTTGCCTTACATCCCTTACACAATTTGTGTCAAAGAAGCTGTATATGGAGGACACATAATAAGGCTTTCCACCTATTTCTCACTGGCACACAGTTGTTTTGCCAGTCTTCTTTGCACTAGACTAGAGCATGCCTTACTTGCTGGGTTCCAGAGTAGAACACAGTTTGAAGCCCTACCAAAAGCAGCAGTGGAAAGATTTTTGCTCAAAACCTCTGCTGTTTCATTTAAAAAACACTGTTTATAGTTGCATCCCCTCCCTCCAGTGGCCCCTCATCAGGAATGGCATCTGCTTCCCCAGATCATAGGAGACTTATGCAGAAGAGGTTTTCCCTCTGCTCTTTCCGCTCCTTCATAGCTAATAAACAGCCACTCACTGCCTAGCTATTTGTGTTAGATGTGCTATATAACTGTGGCACAAAGCCTTTCATTTGTGTTCTTACTAATGCTATTTGTAGACTGTGGATTGTAGCTGCTGCCTCTGATCTTCCACTGTCTTTTAAAAATGAATAAAAAAAGAGGAGCAATTATTGGCACTGTTCAAACAGCTTTCCCTGTTCTGCTCTCAGGAAGGCAGCCTTTTTACAAAGCCCGTGGAGTTGTTCCCATTCACAGCAGGGCTGAATTTGGCCTGAAATGCTGCTCTAGTAAACAGCACAGGCATCCATCCTCTTAGGAATCGTGAAAGGTAGCGGTGGGGGAAGTCTCTGCATCTGAGACAAGTCAAGTTTGCAGTCCCTGTCACATCTCACTCATACAGCTATTTTTTTGAGTACACAAATATTGCCTTTCAGATGGACAGTCAGTCTCAGCCTTCCCAGGGAGTGCAAATGGATTCTGCCAAAGGGCTGTATGCAGTACAGGCTCACAGGCAGATGGTCTTTATCAGCCCAATAAAGTTGTCACTGTTCTGATGGCTTTCTCAGAGAAGCTTGTAACTTCTAGAAGAGCATCAGTGTAAGTTAGATCATATCCTCAACAAGAAGTCAGCAAAATGAGATTAACAGAATGGGAGGAAAAGTGGTGTCTGCATGCCATGAGAGGAGCAGAAAGCAAACAGGGAGAGCAAATAATACTAATAAGGAGGAGGAGGAAGAAGAGAATGTGATGGATAGAGGGTGATCACTGTGAAAGAATTATTGGAGCTATTTTCTTTACCCTTTGTTTTTTTGGCATTGTAGGAAATGAGTTGATGCTTTTTGAGAAGGAGTTCAAATTACTATTACATCTTAAAGGAAGTCACCTCTTGCTTGATTTATTTTCCTAGGAGGTAGAAATGGGTGAGAGAGGAAGGAAGGTTCTTTCTGATCTCCTTGCAGGTTGATTTTTTCCAAGCTAATACTTTCATGCCAAGACTGCCTCCAGCATCTCTTTGCTGAATGTTTTCTTTCAACAGATTCCATCTATTTATCTCTGACGAGTTTTCCCTAAGCAGTACACCCACCCTTGTGATGGCTAGCTGGAAAATAAGCTAGATTTGTGAGAACCCATTTAACACTTTTCAGCAGGTTTCATTACGTAATTAAACAATACAAGTTTTTTGGGAAACAATGCTAGCACATCCAGCATCTCTCTGTTACTCAGAGAAGTGGTTTGTGTTAGCATACCTATGACCTGCCAGAAAGAGATATCAAAACTTGTCAGGGGTGGTGCATCTACCACTATGGATTATTTCATACCAAAATAATATTAGTAAAAGATGGCAAGCAGAAAAGGCATGCAGTCATAACCACACCCACTGAAGAGCTCTTCAGTAAGGTGATACTTTGACTTCAAGAACTGCAAGTTGTATAGAAAAAACGTGAACTGCCGGGGGTCAGAGTGCATCAGCTCATACTGCATCAGGGGGTGCTACCTTACGTAATTTGAACTTATATTTTTGAAAATTAAGAAGTGATCACCTCAGTCATCATTTTTGAACAGGCAATACCTATACCCATGACCAATACTCACACACTTGTTTATCCAGATAATGAAAAGTCTTCTATGCAACACAAGGACTGTACTACTGTCTCATGCCTCACCTTTTCTTTATATTTCCAGAGCTGTCCAACCTCCCATTTCAGTATTTCATTTTCCTGACAAACTTTTAATGTTGGTTCAAAGCTCCATGCAACCCGTAAAATGTTCTCTTACTCAAAAAACAGAGTTTGCAGTGGCCTGGATCATCCCCTGGATGATCCAGTTTCTTCCACAGGATGGAAAATAAAAACAATGACAATCCTTCTCCAACGTATCATATTCTGTCTGTAGTTATGCACATTTCTCAGTATTCACTGAAGACCACCATGACTCTCCCTGGTGTAGATTTAACTTGGGCCTATCTGTGACCACTTTTGAAGAAAGCTGGTTCCAAGGCCTCTGTTCATCTGTGGGAAACTTCCTGGGGACTGGAGACTGATTGAGATATTTTCCAAGCACACAGAGAAAGTACAACAGCTGGGAGGAATCATGGCCTTCTAGTAAAGACATGTTTTTCTTTCTCCCTTTACCATCTACAGTGTGTTATCTGGACCATGTGACCTTTTGGCATTGGCTTTGATATAATGATTATGTGCCAACATGGCTTTTCAGGAGTGTCCACACAATAGAGTGCATGGGGTATCTTTGCATAGAAGAGCCAAATGAGAAATCATTATGGCCTCTCTGATGAGGGTCTTCTAGCATTCACTTTGTGACTTCATTGTCTATTCTTGTTGCCAAACTATAGTGATGCATGTTGACACCAATAAGTGATACTCCAGCAGTCATCCATCTCTGTCTAGGAGAGAAAGGGCTGTGTGATATTCATCAGAACACTGTGGTAGCAGCTTCCCACATACTTCTCTGTGGTCTTTCTGCACATGGAAGACATTTTAATGTAACAACTCTTGTGGTCAGCCTGCCTCAATGTGCCTACCTAGAAAAACAACACACTTCTGAAACTAAACATCCAGTGCAAGGCAAAGTGATGTGTATTGGATGTTACCAGTAGTTTACACAATCCTATCACCTTCTTTTCTCATGGCCAAGAACATGGATGCTGCCTTACTTGGGGAGCATTCTGTACATGAAAGAATTTAAGAGACCCAAGAAAATGAAAGGTGAAGATGGCATTTTGTGAAGACCTTGTATATCTTTATGTGTAGCTAGGGATGAAGATCTGGACTCTGATGAAAATGGCTCAGAAGACAAGATGCATTTCATCAGATAAATTACCGCAGCAGAAGACCTTCCTGTACAGATACACATTGGGATGCACAATATCTCTAGGCTAGCATGACTCTTGTAAGAAATTTAACAGGGGAAGTTTAAAAACCACCTTTTTGCTTTGCTTTTTTATGTAAAAGTAAAAATTTGAGACATACTTCTATATGTTTTTACTGCCTGTATTATGTGCAAGCAGACTGTGGTTATTACTCACCATAGGAGGAAATTTCACTTCTAATCACATCCTCACAATTCATTTGCATCAGTGTTTTATAGTTACCTGTATTTTATTTTCCTTCTTGAATTTTCAGTATCTATTATAAAACACCTAGCAAAAAATGTTTCCATGAAGTCTTGTAAATATTTTTACGAAGAACTTCTATGATGTCAATTCATATACTTATAATTAGAGGAAAGGAATTTTGGTTTACTTGAATAGGTGTTTTTTCAATTGAAAAGATAACAGAGAATCCGTAACACATAGAGTATATTTTCTAAAATGTGTAACTTCAAAAGGACCATAGATGTTAAACTACAATGGTGTTATCTAATACCACTGCGGTCACATTTTTAACAAGTGAGCAAATTGCAAGCCAAACTCCAGGCGATTTGCGAATAATGAGTCATACAGGACCCTTGGTATGCAAGATTATTTCTTTGGTTGCCATCAAAATAAACTCACGTCAAAAATAGCTAATACAGAAAGAGTACTGACTCATGATCAGCCTGTGAGGGACGAGTGCTCAACCTGGTAGGAAGGTAAATTAATAATACATGGAAACTAGGGGTTTTTTCTGCTGCTATAAGGAAATTTCTAATCTCCAGGATGAGAAGATTAACATTTCTTTAAAACCACCATGGTCAAAGTACTGGGAATTAATTCATTCCACACTGAGCTAGACCCTTTCTCTTACATTCTTGTCTATTAGTTTATTAGTGTGTGTTTGTTTTCTTCTAAAATATAAATTATATTTCAGAGGAAAATAAGCAGACTCAGAGTGAGAGTTCAAGTAAACTAAGATTATACATGAAACACCCAAACCCCAGTTAGTGGTTGAGGGTTAAGCTTTGTCAGGGCCAAAGATGGCTGTAGACAACTATTCAGATATATCATGTAATGAGAGATGTAACTGAAAACTTAAGAATACATTCTTTTTTTTTTAAAACAAGTTATATACCTTTTTATTAAGTTAACCAAACATCTTCAAGACACCTATTATTTTTTAACTTCAGTGTTAACAGAGACTAGTTAGGTTCAAAATTCTGCAGTTTCTCTAGCTACTTGTCTCCCCAGAGCTATGTTAAGCAGTCCTTACCAGTGCCTACATACATATTACATTGTCCCATCATTTTCAAGTCCAAATACTACAGTTTTTAAATAGAAAGTTAAACAGAGAGGCAAAGAATTGAAGAAGAAAAAAATTGTTGAGAAGGTTCTTAGTAAGAAAATTGAAACAGGAGAGAATGGCATGCAGAGAAAAATGCAAGTTCACACACCAAAGTTAGAGGATTTGGGATTAATTGAAATCCTCAAGTGGTGCATGGTAAGTGACTGCCTATTTAGAGCCAATAGATAGGTTTCCGTGAGGTTAAGGAAGCGAAAAATCCCATACGAAGCTAGTGAGATGTTAAATTCTAATTAGAAGTGTTAATTAAAAAAAAACATTTCCAATTTCATCAGTGAGAGTGCTTTTGTTGTTCTGATTCTTTTTGCTACAGTGAATCCTAAGTATCCTAACTCATTTTGTCCCAATATTATTTACCACTTCTATAGGGTATAAAAAAGTTGACTATGACTATAGGAGCATGGATTATTACAGTGGTACCTACTACAGTTTCTGATAAAGGGACTGTCAGTACTCCCGCTGTATGAGACTTCTCTGGGCTTGAAAACTGAAGTCATAAAATTCACACTGGACTGAAACTTGGGAACATATCTTACCAGCCTGTAAAAAAATCCCTTATAACTTTAAGCATACTAATTTGATTAAACATTTTTTAATCAACTATACAAAAAGCAGTTTGTTTCCTTCAGTTTCGAATGTTGCTCTGTGCAACATCAGCTAAAAAAAAAGTTGTTATTTAACTTGACATTTTGCAGGTCATTAGCCCATGGCATAGAATAAATAAATGCCTGGTGTACAAATCAGGATGCTAGTGTGAGGTACTTTACTGACGGTTCTTGGTACCTACCCCTCCAGAAACGGCCTCTGTTCCCCAGTATTATATATAAAACCTGCTTGCTACCCATGCAGGGGCCATGCCAGGCCCTTACAAGAAGGTGAGATGGTAAAAGCCCAGCAAAGACGCTGTCTGCATCTAGACAGGCAGTAAATTGCAAACCCCACATTAGTGGCCTACATCAGGTAACTACCCTGGCGAGTGGGTCCCATCCCAGCTACATCCTTCCCACTCTTCAGTGACCAATCTGAATTATGGGCACAGTCACCTTCTCCTGTGGGTCCATCCTAACTCTTCTGAAGTACATCTAGGTGCTGATTAGCAAATTAAACTGCACAAGCTCCTATAAATTCCATTATATACATATTAAAAAAATTCTTTTTTTTTTTTTTAATATTTCACCAGATGTATCCAGAAGCACAAATCATTACTGGTTTATATATTGATACACACATTCCTGTGTGCTTCAAGTGCTTCGAAAATGTAGAGACATTTTTAAATAGAGAGAAATCTGAAAACTATAAAAACTAGAGAGCCACAAGGTATGGCTCCTCTTGGAGTGGTGCTCTTGCTCAATATGGGATTTCCTGCTCAATACGGGATGATATTTAAATTTTCTGAAGTATTTTGTCAAAGAAATACAAAGCCCAGTAGCAAATAAAACCACCACCAACAACAAAAAAGCCAAACAAAAACAAACCACCCAGTCAACCAAACCAAACCAATCACTAAAAAAAAAAACAACTACAAAAAACTCCATAATAAAACACACACCACTCCCACCACCACCACCACCCCCCAAAAAAAAAAAAAAACCAAAAAATGAAACCAACCACAAAAGACAGGAAAGAGAGGTACCTACCTACCACACAGGTCAGTAGTAGCTGTAGGTGTGAGAAACAAAGTGCAAAACCTCTTCCAGATCATTTACAGGGTAAAGCATCAAACCTGCTTCTGGAACAGCTACAGACACTGAAGTCAAGGAGGTGGTGATTTCTAGCAGAAAGATAGTGACATTTGTGAGAGACATAAGGCCTTAAATCCCTGCAGCTTTGGATTGGGGTATATCAACCTATGTCTAACAATGAAGGGAAATCAGAAATGAAATAACTTGATCTGTCTTAGGCAGAACATGAGATGCATTCCTTTTGCACGGCTTGTCAAGGAGGCTGTTAGAAAGACCTGAACATAATGTTTTCTTACTAAAATTTATATCCTAGGCATGAAAAAAGATTTCCCAGTGGAAATCTTTGTAAACATGAATATTTCTTGAAAAAAAAATTCATTTCAAGATTTCAAGAACTGTGAATGAAAAAGAACATTGTGATGGAAGGTCTCTGTCCAATTTTATCTGGTACATTTGGGCATGCTTAACTTGGGAGGGTAGTCTTGCACACTAACAAAGGACCACAGCACCTACAGAAAGGTAAAGCAGCAAGCAACTGACTTGATTTTTATGACTTAACACATGTAAATGTATTTAATCTAATGCTTTGTCATGTATAATTCAGTAAGTTAAGGCTAGCTTCTGGTGGCAGATCAAAACTATGACAAATATATATACAATTCCCCTGAGAAAATGTAAGATCAAATTCTGTATTTCACTTCATCTGAAAAGGAAGGATCATTAGAGAAGAACATTACAAATGTGTAAAGAGTATTTAGAATTTTATGTTTTATATCACATAAAGGTGAGGTAGTTTTCCAGCCTATGAACTACCATCTCTTTCCCAAAATATTTCTGGGTAATTGGCAATGTTTATACCTGTATTTTTTTAAAATATTCCGCTGTTCTACATTCCCCCCATTTCAGTACATAATTAGAAATTGTTATTCTCTGTATAGCAAGCAGTTTCTTTCCTTGGCACAATTACTGGACTGTATCTTGTAGATTTTTCTCTGAAGTACTGAAATGGAAGGATACCCCCATTAGCCCTTGCCCCCAGCTCCCTTAACTCTCCAGGCAAGTATGATGAGTCACACTTTTTCTTTTAAAGCTTTAGGATCTCATGCCAAATTCAAGCAGTGTTGCCAACTCCAGTGATTTTATCATGAGTCTCATGATATTTAAAGCCCTAGCTCCAGTACTCATTTGGTAACATTAGAATCTTTGCTTTCATTAAAAATAAATAAATACATAAAATCAAAGCTTTCAGGCTTGAGAACTGTGACAAAACAAGAAAAAAAAATTAAAAACCCCAACAAAACAAAACAAAACAAAATCTCACAGAATATAAAGGGCTCAAAGAAATCCAGATGGCAAATAAAAAGAGGATCCTACTTAATAGAAAAATCTTGCAGTCTGTAAGATCCATCACACAATTCATAAAAAAGAACCCTGTTTAACAGAAAAATCTTGCAATTTGTAATGTAATTTGTATGATGTAAGGGGCTTCCCTCATGCTTTTGGAACAGCTGAGGCTGGCAATACTGAAATCATCACTCATGGTAGGAAAGCACCACAATAAACATGTGAAGGGAAGAGTTTGACCTAAAGATAATTTGATACTCTTAATCATATTACTTACATAGTTCCTGGCTTCTGAGCATAAACCGCAGGCAAGAGTTCATGAAGACTTTAAAGTTCTGTATTGTTTTGCTGTTCCTTTGTCACTGGGGCAAGAAGGGGGTGGATCTTAATGATAGGGGGTGTAGTTGTGTTTTCAAGTCCCAGGCAACCTTTGGTAGGGAGGTTAGGAAAATTACAAATGTTCTCCTGATACCACCCAATATGAAGTGTTGTGCATCTTTCCACCGTTACATTAGTGGAGCAGGGGAGGGAAATAATCCGAATAGGCACCTGAACACACTTCTAACATGAAGGAATAACAAGTTCATGCTTTTGTGAGATCCTTTATAGACTTACAGGGGGCACATCCTAACATAAAGAAATCATCTTTGCAAAGCCTGTCCACCACCTTCTGGAACATCATTTTTCCTCATATATAACTCAGTGCTCTCAGCTTTCTTGGTCATCAATATTGTTAAATTGATTGTCTATGATGCAATGTGCCTTGTCTAGCCAGAACATTTGCAACATTCTCCACATCGTCCATTCTTCAAATTTGCTGACACAATGTTGTACCATCTGTCAACTTTTAAAAATACCTCTACTTTTCTTGAAATCTGCCTATTCTTCCTTCAGGGAAAAAAAAAAAATCAGACTTCAATGCTCCACATTACTAGACTAACCTGCATGTTCTGCCAAGTTTGTGACCATGTTTTTGCCATGATACTTCTTCTAAGGAATGTTTCCCATACAGAAAAAAAAAAAAAACCCAAACCCAAAACCCACCAAAAAAACCCAAATCAAACAACAACAACAACAACAACAAAAACCAAACAACACAACACCTACAACCAACTGTCAACCAAAAAAATCATTTTTTGGTAAAGATTTTTCATTTTATCTTTCTTTAGTATTTTTACTTCATGAATCGTGGTCTCTTCTATTACTCAGAGTTAGGAATACATCTCAAAAGATCAATATAAGTATCAGAATTATAAAATCAAACAACAACAACAACAACAACAAAAACCAAACAACACAACACCTACAACCAACTGTCAACCAAAAAAATCATTTTTTGGTAAAGATTTTTCATTTTATCTTTCTTTAGTATTTTTACTTCATGAATCGTGGTCTCTTCTATTACTCAGAGTTAGGAATACATCTCAAAAGATCAATATAAGTATCAGAATTATAAAGGTTTTGTATCTGTGGCCATTTATACTTGATAAAAACTCAGAGGAATAGGGCTTGAGAAGTATTTCCAGTATTTTCTATGTCTGCTCAAAGCTTTTCCTATATCATACTCCACTTCTGTGTCAAAGATATCCTGAGACAGTGTGAGGAAAACCAAGCAACTGACCACGTAACCAAAAGTTTAAAATACAGAAGTGCATTCTTTAGAATAGTTTATTAAACATTTCAGTCACAGGAGGACCTGGACTGAATTTATTTCAGGTTTTTCAGTTTCTCTTAAATATTCTGATCAGATTATATTTCAGCTTAATAGTCACATGCAGATTTGTTATAGCCTTGAAGAGAGGAGGTAAAGTTAAACTGGTTAGATCTGCTGATTCATCTGTGTGTAGCTGACTCCTGAAGTGTACCACTCTGATGATTTTGGGTTCTTGTGGAATCTTCAAGCCACACCCTCTTCCTTTTATAAACAAAGTAAAGTTAATGGACAAAATTCTTTGGGCCAATGTAACAAATCCATGGCAACAGCAAATATATCTTTCTTGAAAAGGATAAGCTTGTAGCTCCACAAAACTAGTACATTCACCTGTACTGTTAAAATTACTATTATCTTTCTAAAATATGTTAGTTTCTCTCATTAAGTTTTACATTCACAGACTGAGCTATGAGAAAAATACCTCCTCTTTGCAAATTCTCAAAATACCTTGGAAAACCTGAGGTTTTACAAGATGACAGAAAGAACACAATCATTTTTGCTTTGAGTCATACCACATAAAATATGACAGCTTTGAAGAAAAGAAAGTGTCATTCCATCTTGAATCAAATTTTGAATACAGTAGTAATGAAATTATCACTTCTCTCACACAAATACATGAACAATGAAAGTTTCTCACAGCTCCGAGTTTAATTTGCTAATGGAAAAATTGCCTACTGCTCAGAGAAGCCAGTGTGAATACTACTGTTTTGTAATGTGGTCCGCATTATAATATTTGATTGTATTCTAGGGGGTTTTGTGCAGCAAAAATACCCAGTGATGTAAAAATGAAAAAGGCTAGTTGGACTATCAGGAGAGCTGAATCAGGATCTATACTGGTATTGCCAGGGTTTATTTCTGTCTTGACAATACATAATAACCATTTCTAGCAGGTCAGGCTCCTATTAAATATCCATTGCAACTTGACTTTTGGCAAAATATGTAGTTTTACAAGGGAAACAAAAGCTGCAATTCTCTAAATGAAAGCAGAGAATATGTTGAGCTTAATGTGGCTTTTCTTGCCAGAGATGATTGGTGAAGCCCATCTATTAAGTTTTATTTATTTAGTAATTGTGCAGCAGCTTTCCAATTCCATGCTGACTTCCAGAAATGAAGAGTTACAATAATAATATGCAGCACATTGTGTGTATTTTCCTCTCACTAACCCTATAGCTTGATGGATCTGGCACAGGGATGGCCTTTGCCCTGATCTGGATAGGAATGTTAGAGCGGTCTTTTCTCTATTGCTTTTCTTCAACAAAACACTATTTGTCATGCTCATTTGTTGAAGATGTCTCTGCACATGACGTCAAAACAAAACCAAGCAGACTCTGTCAGAGCTGCATCCCATTCTGTTCTTGTCATCATCCATGAAATTTTTTCTATTACAAATTTCAGAGTCTGAATTAAGCAGCAGATTTTGAGTTGAGGTCTAGAGCTGAAATATTTCAAAGTTTTTTAGGAGTTAGGAATGGAGGTCAAAACCAAAATATTGGCCATTTCATAAAATGTGGGGCATATTGTAAGAAGAAGAGGATTCTAACTTTAGAAGATGCGGGGCACAGCATAGGAAAGAAGAAAAAGATTGTATTTTAGCTGCAAGTCCTCTTGCTTAAATGAGGCCAAAATAAGTATATGCAAAATTAAAATGTCTTCTGATAGAGTTTTATGTTGATTTGCATTTTCATTAAAATGTATCCTTTTCTTTGTCAAATTATCTTCTATATTAGGAAGAAGTTTGGTCACATAAATTCTTGATTGGTTTCATAAAATCTATTTAATTTAAAAGCTATTTAATTTAATCCTGAACCTCTCTCCAATCTCAGCATACATAGGCCTTCCTTTTAGCCCTTTATTGTCTTGATATTCTCTCACTAGCCTCCTTCTCATTGGGTTACTACTGCAACCAAAACTAGGAAATCCCATTTTGCCATACACAGTCCTGCTAGAGCAGATTAGCAGCAGTTCTTTCTTCTTCCCCAGTGACCTGTATCATAAAAATACAATCTATTCTCAGATAGAATTACCAAATTTTATTAGCACAGATAAGACAGACATCAAACAAATATTGTACTGGTAGACTGCAAAATGCTTAGACACAAACATTGATCTTTCTGTAGATTTTCTTCAAACCTTTATTTGGTTGTAATTTCAGTTATTTAGCACAAACAAAACCATTTTGGTTTAGTTCTTATCCACATCAGTCTCTTTCTTTGCAATCCTTTTGAATCAGCATTCCTGTTTCAGTGAATACAGATACTCCTGATAGGAAACACTGCAACTTCTATTCCTGTGTGGGCATCTTGTTTTTTGTGGCACTCATTCTTAACTGCTGAATCAGAAGAAATAGCCTTCTGACACAGACAGTTCAGACTTCATCACTATCTGCCTGCCTTCCCTTAGGATTTTCTTTTTTGTTGTTGTTGTTACAAAATGAAAAGAAACTTCTAAACACACAAGCAAAGAAACAAAAAATCCAATGCAGAGTGTACAGCTGGGATCAACTTTTTTTCAGCCTAGAGTTAACTCACAAAACCGATTTAGTCAAATCCCTATTTCAATTGTCATCAGCACTTTCCCCTCTTTCCTTCTATTTTCTTGATCCAGTGGAAAGACTTGTAACAGCCTGACTCCCTTGATTATTGCCTCTCACATGATTAAAAGCCAAAAATATTATCCCACAAAATATTACCTGTACAGAAAAAAACAACCTACACTAATACATTTCCTGAATCAGTTTACAGAGAAAACTCACACTGATTTTCAAGGAAATCCAGTGAGTAAATCAATGGCAAGATAACGGCCTATGCAGCAAGACGGCTAATTATAGCAAGACAAAATGGAGGAAAAATTCTTGTTCTATATTGCACTTACCATGTGTTATCCTGAGTCCTCACTACTCTGCAGGCAGCAATCCATTAAACTTTGCAGCATTCTGGAAATACTAGTGAGAATGTTGAATTACTTTATCAGAGACAGGTTGTTTATACAAAGGCAACTATTCTACCAAAATAAATATATTTTGTTATATGAATATGGGAAAGAAAATAAGAATTTTCTAAAATAAGGTCACTCATGCATCAGTCTGTGAAACATAAAATCTTTGGTATGTTTTTCACATAAAACACTGTTCTAAATGCGAGTGGATCTGTAACCTCAGAGATTAATAAAAAAAATCCTTTTCTTTGGTTTGTTTGTTGTGGTTGCTTTTATTCTGGTGATGAAAATAGAACAAAGCAGACTATGTTCAAACAGCAGTTATTCAGTAGTCTTTACAGATATTGTCTGAATCTAATTGGATTTTAATGAAATGATATTTCCTTTGTGATAAGTACATAAAAATTATGTTTTTAATTAACATCACAAGGTATAAGCTATAGATACCAACCCTCAACTGAAATAATATTACTTTAATGTTTGCTTCATTAAAAAAAGGACAGAAGTAATAACAACGTAGCAAGAAACGTGTGTAAACTAACTGGACAATGATTAGTGCTGGACCCTTTTCATCCCAAGGAGCTGAGCAATTTTCCTGATGTCTTTTTCATTTCCTACTTCTCAATTCACTAGTGTTTATCCATGAAGGAGTTTACAGAGTTTGTTTATGCGCTTGCATTTTTTTTTTCGGAGGGGGTGGGGGGTTTGCGTGAGGGAGGGGGAACAGACACTTAGACTGCCATATCAATATGCCAGGCAGAATATAAACTAAAATAGGTTTTCAAGGGTGTCTTGTAAGTGGTACAATTAAAAATAAAAAAACCCTTATAAATGAAAAGCTATGAAGAAACAGTGATATCCTGACACAAAGAACCCTTGGGATATTATACTCCTCAGTGATTATTCCTCTGGCCTGTTACAACGTAAGACTATAAGAATGGCCATAGTAGGTAAAACCAAGAGTCTACCTAAACTTTCCTGTCCTGTCTCTGGCAGACGCTGGTACTGATCTTTTGGAAAATAATACGGCAAGTATACACTGATATGCTGTCTCAATCTCTGCCAATTGAAAGATTCATTCTCCGTGCCAGGAAGATCTATGTGCTCTGTTTATTTAAATAACTCGGGAGTGAAGAAATGCCATGTCAAGGTACCACTTTGACTTGTACTCCTCAAGAGATGAGAGAACAAGCAGTCAGGAACAAGAAAAAAAAGAGTCTTTCTCCTCAGAGTCTTTACTGTGCTATCCACTGGGTCCAAAATCATTAGCATGGTATTTTGCTTCTGCAGCAACAAGAAAGTGAGGGAAAGGGTCAGGACACAGAGCTATTTCTGCTCCTGGGTCAGAACATCCCTGTGTTGTCCTTTTTAGTACAGGTTTGACAGTAAATTTAATATAACATGAGGCACGCATCAAACAGATGGCAGTTCAAGGTATACTGCACAGTATACAAGTGGGCAAGTGAACAAAGGAAAAGAGCTAAGTAGGTTCATAAATTTAAGCCACAGCAAGTTATTTGTATTTCCAAGGTGTTCATCCTGACAAGGAACTGACAGTGAGATTTCCCTCAGCCAGAATCTAGGCTAAGTGGAGTGAAGGAAAATCACTTTACAAATTCAAACTGTATTTTGTAATGTAAACCAAAACCAGAAGCTAGAAGGTTTGATTTGAACCAGGCTCTGCAATCTGTCTTTACAGCCCTGTTTGTAAAGTGGGAGGGGGTGGGGTGTCTCATGTCTTTGGGGTAAGGAAACACTTCATCAAGACACAACCCCGAACCCTGAGTCTTGGTTGGTAGCTTTTTCTTTTTGCTTGTAATTTTCACCCAAGGAAATATGGGTCTATATTTTTAAGGCCTCCAGTTCTGTGGATATAACAGAGCATCTTTAGCTGGTCACTTCACCCTGGAGCAAGTAGAAGAATATGTTCTTGCTGAGAATATTCAGACCCTTTTCTTCCAATGATGGCTTCATTTGGTGCTCACTGAGACTCCCATAATTTATTCATACTGAAGTATACTTACCATTATGTATGTGCAGTATCATTATTTGAATTTGTTATCCTGTAACATTAGCTTAAAGATTTTATAAACTGCTGTGCAGGTGACAAGTTTATTAAACCAGGAAAGATAATAATTGTACAGAAACAGTGTTAGGCTGTGTTCATTAAAAGTTTCACAAAATTATACTGTATTTATCCTGGTTGCTGTATGATAAATAAGGACTACACTTCCCTGTTGCTCAACTGTCAGAATTTGAAACATTCAGACGTTCAAGAAGTAAGTTCCTGTGCCAGCAATGTTTGGCTTTTGTTCAGGATTTTGTTGGTTGGGGTCTTTTTAGGGGGTATTTTTGATTTTTTTTTTTTTTTTTTTTTTTCTTTTGGTTTTGGGTTTTGGTTTTTTTTTTTTTTTTTTTTTTTATTCAGTTTTTTGCTTGTTGCAATTTTAAAATTCTTTAAATTGTCAAGGAAGATGCGGGAAGGATGTAATTTGTAAGATTTATATGCAGCCTTGACATCCAGTCTTACACTCAGAAAACCATTAGGTATCCAGATCTTTCTTCTTACACTGAGGAAGAAGGGAAAGCAACTACCTGGCCATTTACCTAAAATTGCAGAGCTAGTCAAATATGGTTAACATTCTGGTCACTCTGAACATTAGCTTTAATAATTGAAGCTGAAATGTCTTCTAAGAATACAAGACATAACCTCATCATGTGGAGAGCCTGAATTCACCAAAAGTTAGACTGCAGTCACCTTCAAGTAGGTATATACTGAATGCATTACAATGATAAGCTCACTTTGACTGAGAAGCCTGGAAACTACCTTAGCCCATAATAACTGATAGTAATATTAAGAGTTAAGTCTTTGATGACAGTATAGAGAATTACAAGCAAATTAATTTTTCCTATACTTTTTAAAAAATGCAATAATTTAAAAGCAAGCAACACAACTCACTACTGTGAAAGGAAATTTTTAGGTGGCAGGCCTTTTCTTTATGCTTCTGCACTGTGTGGTCTAAAATAGTCCATCGAAACTGAGGGTTGAAACTGCAGTTCTTCCATTAAGGTAATTCTAAAAAAAAAACCCCATTAAATTCTATGCAGGATCTGTATACATGAAATAAGTGGAGTCTCTCAGCTAAGAAAACATGTCAGTGACAGAAACAGAAACATACCGGAATCTGCAAAGGCATTTAAAAACTCTGTATGACAACGTCTATTACCTATTTCTTCTTCTAACTGGATTAACTGTATGGATCTAACTGTATGGGATACAAGATCCCATATTTTTAGCTAGTCATATGAGAATAACAAGACTGATTGCTTTGGTGATTAATAAGCTGCACATTGTCTTTCAGATTAAAAAAAAAAATTATCTCAATGTTCTGTTGGACAGGTCTGATGGGATTTTCTATCAGTGTTTTCACAATGGCAATACTGCCCAAGCGTATGCAGTACACCCAGTATCGTTCCAGCTGCCAAAGCCTTCACTGTTTATGGAAAACACCCTTGTGCAAATAAAATATTTTTGAAAAAAATATATATTTGGGTGTGAGGGAGGATGAAATGGATGGAAGAGTTACAGTTTCTGATGCCTTTAGAGCATTCTTGATGCAGTGAAATGGAAATAGATCCTCAGGTGGTGCAAGTAGGGAGGTATTTACAAGTGAGTTAGAAACTGATAACTGCTGAAAGGCAGTGAAAAAGTCTGGTCATTACTCTTACAAATTAAATTAAAGATCTGGAAACCTTGTTTTAATAAATTTTTATCAGTGAAAAGATGGACCTCCATTTTTTACATGATGTTTTCTCCAATGTCTTATGAATACTCATTTCTGTCTCATATTCTGAACAAAAATTTTAGCAAGCAATTCTGAGCTACCTTATAAAGCTTCTGCAATCACAGGCAGAAAGAGAGCTGCAGGTACTGGCTCATTCAGAGCTCTGAGACAATACTGTATTTTTAGTAGTCTGGAAAGCACACAAAAGTCAAGGAGAGACATATAACTGAAAGACCAATTTTTTAAATACCTGATGTTTCTTGGTTATGTGAGTGTAGATACAGAAGGTTATGCTAGAGGCTGACTAAAGTATTCTGAGTCTAGAAGCTCATACAATATAGCCATACTTTAAATCCCTGTTTTTTAATAAGAATGCTATTAATTAAAATGTTAAAAAAAAAAGTATATGCATACTTCAAACTTGTGATTCATCAAAAAAAGCTTGAACTTTTAGTACCTTAAACTAACTCATATCACTATCATTAAACAGTGAGAAGACTACCATTACATCAACAGTCATCCCCACAACATTGCTGACTACACTCATCAGACTTTTCTCATCATCACAAAAATTGTTCATGACTGAGCATTTATTCTTGCAAAATTTTTACTCCTGCTATACATGGAGCAAATTGTATACAGTCTTGAAATGTCTCTTGAGCAAACAATCTGGAGCTATTAATAAACAAAATGTGACATGAAAAATCAGGGCATTTCAAGTGCCCCGAAAGACATTTCTTGGCAACTGTCTAATGACTTATTTGTAAAAATATTTATGTATTAACTTTTTTGAAACATACCGATAATCCTGAAAGCTTCACACTATTATCATTGATTATTCATGACCTTCCATATTAAAAGTTTCAGGAAATAGTATGAGAAAAAACAAAATTATCTTAGCTAATCGAGTCATGAATATTAACAAAAGTTAGTAGACAAGGAATATAAACAATTTTCAAGTAACACACAGATGTGTTCAGTAAGTGAACAACTTCTAGAGGTGGTGCTCTTTTTTTCCCCTCTTCTGTTGCGAAGTTTTTGTAGAAAGTAAAATAACATACCGTAATGGAAATGTGAAACTAACCTGTGAAACATTTATTATTCTTATCACTCTGCTTGCCTAACAAGGCATTTCTCTTGCTTTATCTGGTTTTGTCTTTTTTAAAAACATTCTTTCCTTCACAGCATCCATCATAGTGGGTCCATGGCCATAAGAGTGATCCTGATTTCAGTAATGGATAGGTAATAGCAGGCAAATACTTTTTTTTTGGCCAATCAATGGGAGAGAAAATTTTAAAACAGAGAAGAGAGAGAGAGAAAAAGAAGGTTTGTTGTTTGATTTCCTGATATTAAAGGTTGAAGAAGCAAATATTTTAATTTTTAGTTAAATCCATACATCTTTTTTGCACGTCACTATAACAACTCAAATCCTCCAGTAATGGTTGTGTTTGGTACAACGGACCTAAGGCTATATATGAATTATTGCTGATTTGGCAAGAAGAAGGAGCAAGGTTACAAGAGTATATAATGCAAAGTGCCATGGAGAGTGAATTCAATGGATGCACAGCATCTGCACAGTGCTCACAAACAACCCATTTACGTCACTGGCCCTGCTCCCCCTGGCATTTTGGTGAACATGGTCACTCTACTCAATGAGGACACCTGCTCTGTAGCTGGATGGAAGCCCGCTTAGCATGGAGGAGGAGGAAAGGGGGGTCCTGCCCTCCATCTCAGCAGCTAGGAGTCCTGTCTGCAGTCAGCCTGGTCCCTGGTACTCTTGAAACATCCTGCCAGGAGCAGTCGTCTGCAGCAGCAGCAAGACTTGGGATTTGGGAAGGGGAGGGAAGTCAGCACTGGTGTACCTACACCTTTATGGCTTGTTTTGGTGACAGCGCTTTCCCATGTGTAGACAAGCCCTCGAGCAGATGCCACTGTATTGTTTACACTTCCATTAAAGAAGCTCAAAGAGCTCGTCTGTTCCTGGCACTTGTCTTGGTTCCTTGGCCTTCCAGAAGTTGCCAAATTAAGATGTAAAGGAATGAAAGAGCAGCTTTTCACTTCCTTGTCATTTCAGTGGTTTCCTGCAGGGCTTGTGCCAACTCAGATGCTCAAGTCATATTTGATTAAGCTAAGTACAATCAAGGAGGAACATTTCCAGGCCAACTCTAATAATTAAATAACAGAAACAGTACTACCAAATCTGTTGCCCACCATGGTAAGCAATCAGAATGCCTATGCATGTAAATTAATTACAACTGTCGTTATCCCAAGTATAATTATTTACTATGAAAGCCAGTAGATTTTGCAGCATATTATCCTGATGTGTAATCCTACTGTTGATTTTTTTCTATATTCTGTTAGAAATAATATAAAAATGCTGCAACTCAGAGGACAGAGTAGTCTAAATATTCCATCTGTGGTAATGTTGATTGGACCTTATGAATCGTGTTGATTTCTTTCTGATTAAATATAAGTTTTGATTTCCGTGTAGATGTCTACATATTAATAAACTCTTAACAATGCTACCTTATAGCACCAGTGCTGGTAGATAACAGATTGTAGATTACGAATGCATATCTGGCATAGGCAACAGTGTTCAATGGCATGAGGTATCCTAACAGATTCATCTGGTTTTCAATCACTTTTGACTGCTTGCAAATACGATACCTCTTTCAGTAGGTGTCAGAGTTTGCAGCTCTCTGCCATGAACTTAGACAAATTTTGTGACAGACTGTTGTCACTCACAGCTGTTTGTGTCTCAAAAGCTGCTAGTAAACAATTGTCAAGGAACCAACCTCGCGTACGCCTAAGGAAAGTGTGTTCTGAGTGAGCCACCATTTGGATGTCTTTATGTTCTAGCCCAGATTCATACCACAGCTTGTGTTACACTAAACTGAACTTACTTCAAAGTTAATCTTATTTGATTCTTAACATATTTGCAGTTGGGCCAATGCATTTTGGATATGTGATTTAATTCTATTGTCTTTTTTCATATAATGTATATAAACTTATGTTCCATATTTATAAAGGGATATATGCATATGTGCAGGTATACATATGTATTTTGCTATTGCAGCTCTGATTAGTGGGCAGTTAGTAAATAAACAGTAAGCAAAGAGCAAGAAAAACTTAAAACATTTTCAAAATTAAGGTGAACAAATAATTGCCATGTTTTATATGAAGCAGCATTTTTAATGCATCACATCATGATACAGGTTGCTTTCTGAAAAGCCAGCGTAAGGGTAAGAAATCTAGGATTAGTGTTGTAAAAAACACAGTTGTCATTTCAAATTATATCAGATGACTTGATATCAGTGTGTGGTGGTAGTGTTGAAGAAGGGCTGCTCATTTCATCAGTATTTACCTGACTTCTCCTATACGTTAGAGATTTTAAATACAGCTTGTACAGCTAAGTGTCTTCTGGCATGGACTCTGCCAAAGAGCATAATGTAATATAAGCAAATAAGTACATCTTAAATACAAATACTGGCATTTCAGCCTATGGCTTCAAAGCAAATCTCATATTTAATTTCCATTTATGCTATGGGAATAATTCTTACTAAATACTGAAATCCCCTTACACCTTACCCTTTTGTATGACTACCTGGTAACCTTTTAACCTGACTGCATTTTGGAGTGAATACATTCAGAAACCAGCATGATGAAAATCAGTGTTCTATAAACTATAGTTGTCCACTCCTCCAGATTAATGTTAATACTTTTCAGCTTTCTTTATACCATACTACTGAACATATGGCAGTAGTTTCAGAAAAATAACAGGTTCTTAAGAGTATCTGTAGAGATCAGCACACAACAAAATCCTCATATGCATCAGGATAAATTTCAATTCTGCATCCTAATTGCTCAGCTTTAGTGCTCATCTAAGTCTGATATCTCATCGTGACAGAAACACATGGCATAAAAATCACTTATATCATCCACTCTTCCAAGAATACTCTGGAAGGAACAGGTAGAGAAAACAGGGAAAATTTTCTTTTATTAATGTATTCCTCTAGAATTTGGACCACAGTTTGTGAGGGTAATACATCTGCCTGTTGAAGATTATTAATTAGAATACTACTCCACCTACAATAAGTACACTTTAACTGTAACTCCAATATCTACTGTGTCTAGACAGCAATAAATTATACTTGCCTATCAGCTACCAGATCGTTTTTCGTTTTCTATCTAGAGGAGCTCATGTTAAGCTCATCTGGAGCATCAGTAACAGAGCTATGGGCTACCTCTATCATTACTACTTCCAGCGTTTTGTAGAACTTACTGATTTAGAAATGATCATGCCTATAACGCATCCCTACCTAGTGAAAAGTAATGGGGACAGATGTGAACAGTACCATTTGTGTGTAACAGTACCAATTGTGTGTAATCACACAATTTCCTTGAACTTTTTTTGACTCATACTATGCCTTGAACCTACCATAAGACTGTAAAGCCTGCAGTGAAAGAGTATAATCCATGCATGATATAAGCTTCATTAAATAAAAATTTAAACCACTATGAAAATCCCCCATCTTTCAGCTGAACAAGGAACTATATGTTTACCTATGATGGTTACCTTTTACTACAATGCAATTAAGTACAAGAACCCTACACTATTGAATGAAATTGAATCTTTATCTCTCCTTCATTGTTACCAGGATGTTATCATATAATTCAAAAGAAAAGAAACACCTGTTGTGCTCAAACCTGGGTAAAGCTTATCTTAGCGTTGCTATGTGTCGTATTGTATTGTAATTTTCCAGTCTTCATACCGAGGAGCTATGCATTCCAAAAATGTCGGTTCATGGTTATGGTTAATTCAATGAACTTCTCAACACAATATCATGCCACTAATATTTACCAGTACACTGAAGGATAACTTAGTAAAAATAACAAAAAGGATGCACCAAAAAACTTCATTTGACTAAATTGTTCTATTCCATTTGACTAAACTTTCCCAATGGCCATTTCTTCTTCTTCTTTCTCTTCCCCATGCCTCCGCTTCCCAGATCAGTCTCTGTTTATATGTTATTGCTAAAATTCTCATCCAACTGCAGAATCTCTTGAGAATAGGCTGACCTAGGAAGCACTCTAAACATTTTTGTACAGATAACAAGCTGGTCTACTGGCATTGAATACGTAGATTAGTGAGTCTCATATAAAAAAAAAAAAAAAAATTCAGCTAGTAAAGTCTCCATTCAGGATCAACAATCATAGCAAGATTTGTCACTTTGGTTGAATATTCCATTGTATTATGATAGGAATATTAAATCTGAAATTTCTGACTTTCTGCAATTATAAACTCAACCTTAAGCATAGCACTAATGTCATTATTTGCATGAAATAATATATGTAAATAGGGAAAAAATCAAAGCAAGATAGAGGCTTTTTATTTCTCACCAATTTTTTCTTGTTTTATGTATCTTTTTTTTTTGGCATTGTAAATGAGCTGTCTTTTCTCCTTTGGAGTAACTGTGGTGTTGTTGATCCTCCTTAGGATAGTGTCAGGATGTGAACCTGAGATATTTAGCATCACTGATACACAAAATGTTTCAGTACAAGCAGTAATTAAGGCTATTCTGAAGGCAATTCATGTTTATCCACATACTGCAGGAGGCAACTAATGTCAACCTATTTTTTCTGAAAAAGATAAAAAGCCACTTTTACTATTTAAGTGAGAAAATGTTCCAAACCAACCAACAAACCCACAGACAAATAAACAGCAAACTCCAAGATCTCTCCTACAGAGTAGGTACTAAATAGAGAGTGGAAAAAAAGAATTTCACACTACTTAATCACAGGCACCTATTTCAAGAGAGTAGCAGACTCCTTCCACCATAAACAGAGGGAGACACGTTCCTCCAAAGTTTCAGAACTCCTGCTTAGGCACTGAACTTAAGCACTTAAGTACTCAAGTTATGTGCTTAAAATTAGACAGTGTGAAACCCCTGAAATCTATTCATAGTCATAATGACATGACTCATAAATCTATTTAAGGCAGTGCAGCATTCAGTACAACCGAGTGCCAGCTGGGACACTGAGGTTCTAGTATGTTATGTGTGCATCATAAAAAAATGCAGGGGATCCCTGCCACCTAAATTCAACTGTGCAAAAGATCAGAATTTCCAACCAATTCTTATTTATCTATTTTAGGATAGGATCAACTGTGCCTTGGAATTGCCTACTTCTCTGATGACTAGAAATGGAGACTTGAAGACTAGCTTAGACTAGATACCAAGCTTTCAGGTGGTTATAGTTAAGTGAGTTGAATCCTACCCAGCATAATTAGGACTACAGTTTTGTTACAACAAATGCCAGAAGAACTTACAGATTGGCTCTGATGCATATTAAAATAATGTCAAAAGTCACTAGCTAAAAATAGCCTTTTTTTCCAAAGACTGCTGAACAATGGTCATATGAATGCTACAATAATAAGGTAGTCAGTTTGAATAGATAATAGGTATTGCCACATTCTTGTACAAGTCAGAGTGGTACCATATAACATTCACTTTGCATATGTTTAAATGACACCAAAACCAGTTTCTCTGAGCTTTCTCTTTAGGAGCAGAGAGACGTATGCACTGAACCTCCAAGGGTAAGGTGTAGGTCCTGTAGCACCATTTCTTTCCATTTAAGGAAAGCTACTTACATTAACTGACAAATAAAGGACCCTTCGCTCAGTCACTGGGAGGTAGGAAAGGAAATGTCAAAAGGATTAGTGGAGAGAGAAATCTTACCTCCTTCCACTATAGGCTGGGTTACAGGAATGTCCTCCTCCAAAGAACATGTAGGCAAAAACCTCATCTTAAATAAAACAGGGTAGTAGATAAAGAGGAAAACGTTTGTTTTTGTTTTTTTTTTTTAAAAGGGGCTTTTCTCCACTTTCTAGCTCTTCAGAATGTAGAGGGCATACCTGAAATACCACCCAACACATTTCTAAAAAGTAAAAGTGAAAAAAACCCTGGCAGGACACTGCAACTTTATGAAACCAGTATGTAAGCAAGTAAAGTGACTACGAATCCTGTTGGGCTAAATGACGGAAAGGAAGTTCACTAAAGGATACATAAGGAACATGGGGTCCTTTATGGTTCTTATTAATATTCTTACCTGATATGAATTCTGATAGCTGTTCAGTGGTCAATGTTTGATACTGATTTCTTGCATGAGGGGACCACATCACTGCAAAACACACACACATGAACATATGCATAAACACTCAGCAAAATCAAGGGCAGATTCTCTATGAAAGCTTTTCAGGCCCTGTGTGCCTCTAAGGGCTGCTTAAAGAGCATAATAGTTAAACCAGCCTGGCAGTTATGCAGAAAATTCAGCAAAACCAGTAAATTGGCATCTTGTTGTAATATGATAGAAATAAAAGTGTGAATTTTAGCTTGACCGACAGCTGCTGCCAGGTGGTACCACTGTGCGTATCTCTTTGTACTTAAACTGCTCCCTGTGGGTGTTGTAACAAAAATAATCCCAGGGAATTTGGCTTTTTTTCACTCTTTTGAGTGTTTATTTTTGTTTCTGGGAAAGTAACTTTCAGAATTTAATAACCTGTTGGTTTAGATCTGGCGCAGGTAAAAGACTCTTGGCATATCATTGATGTAGTGTATGACCACACTGCAAGCACTAAAATATGCTGTTGACAGATGAAAGCTATCTTAAAAATTAGGTAATTCAGATGCCACAAACCTTCTAGCTGGAGAAACAGGGAGCTCAGCAAGTGTTTCCTGAGTGAATATTCTCTCACCTACTCTGGCAGGCAAAGCTCCATGCCGTGCTGAGCTGTTAAACTGTTCTTGGTAGCAATATTAGCTAATCTGGTTGTGTCTTTGCTCTGTTGTGGTCACAGCAGTGACGGTCATGTAGACACAGATTTGGCTCGTTGACTGTGGAGTGCTAAAAGAGTCACAGGTTATTTTTGCCACAGCAGGTAGCTTGTGTGATTCAATCCACAGAGAGCTGTCACTGAGGAAGAAGGTGCTATTTTAATGTCATCAGGATGGAACAGGACTTCATACCAATTTCCAGCTCCAGTTCCCTGCACAGATGTTAGGGATGTCAGCCTACATTTCTGCTGTAATCTTTCAAGAAGAAAAGCTTTTGTTTTAAAATCCAAGCATTCTGTGTAATTTTTTTTGGAAAAGGAAACTCTCCTTGAGACTATATCAGATCCAAAGATCCTTGAGGATCAGTATACTTATAATACATGGATCATTTACACACTAGACCATATCTCTTTCAGAGTCATCATACTCTAATATCAAGGCCTCCTGTTCACATACGGCACAGAGCTATTATAGACTATTGTGTCAGGCTTGCCTGGAAGAGTGGGGAGCACTTGAATGCACGGATTATTGACGCAATAGACTGTAATGGTATGTCAATTGTCAAGGCCTATGTGGGGATACTTTCCTATGCGGATCATTAACAAAGAAGCTGACACTCTATCATGTCAGTGCAGCTGCCAAGTGCACATACCAACTCTGCATATTAACACCCCTTATGAAATTCTGAATAAGGAGAGTTATGTGCCCACTCCTGGCACTTAAAATTCATTCCATTTATGTATATTTAATAATTACATACGTGCTTATGCTGCAAAAAACTGGGGCACCACAAGAAAACGTAGAACCCCTTCTAAAAAATATTTAGCAAGAAAGACTATAGTAATGAGCAGTGCATTGCTCTTCTGTACCATTTCTCAACAGTGATCTCAGAACGCTTTACAGAGTAGCTTGTGTTACTGCTAGGTCACATGTTATTCTTATTTCATATACATAGAACTGAGTCATAAAAATTAGTTACACTGAAGCTGCAACCAACACTTCTGAGACCCACTCTAAGACTGTACAGTGCTTGCTACATAAAAAATAAGATGTGTTGTGAGAATCTTTAGAAATGTATTGAACTAGACCACATCTCTCTCTCTCTTTTCCTCTTGTGTACTTCTGAGCAGAGTTTTGTTTTTACTCATAGCTCTTCTGCCACATGTACCCTTCTAGTAATTTCCCCTTTCCTCTCTCTTATTAATAAACTTAAAATCGTTTCTTGCATCCAGTAGATGACAGTAGAATGAAGATTCTCTTTGGCATGGCCCCTTATGGCCATGGAAAATAAAAAATGAAAGTTCTGGTTACAACGTTTTTGTCCTAGTTTGTCTAGAACTTCCTACAGTTGATCAAAAGCTCGCACAAACTTCTAGGCAAAACAATGTGAATTAAAAATATGAAGATTCACAACAACCAGCATTTTCCAGCAGTCTATTTTTTAAAAAAGAATAAAAATAAATCTATACAATCTAAGAACTAAAGATAATAAGATATTCCGATTAATTGTTGACGAAATGTATTTGCTGAAATATGGAGAGACCATGAGGCAATTATAACAATGGATAGTATAAAAGAAAGATGAGTGGTAAGAAAAAGATAAGGCTGGAAGGTTCAAAGATTATTGCTCTTAAACAGCTACAAATTCAGCTGCCTATATGAAGCTTCTGTGATCTCACTGAGTCTGAAAATTTGGATTCAGAGACTCGAAGAATTTTTTCATCTGGCCTTTTTCCTATTTGTCACTTTAGATCTTCTAAGAAGTATGCTGGGGAAAATTTTCTTCATTGTATCATTTCTACCTTAATCCAAACAAAAAAAGGAAGAAAGAAGGAATGATAGATTCAGAATTAACAACCAGAAGTTAACTAAGCATTTTTCACTTTCATATTTTCCTCAGAGACTTGGTTCTGGAAAAAAAAATATTACTATCTTACTAGAACACTGCCTTTCTGTATATATAAACATTTTTATCAGAAATATGTGTGTATTTCGTAGTTTGTATAAGCAAGTACCAATGGAAGCTAGTAGAAGTGGGAAATATTTTTGTGAAAACAGAGCTGACTGATCTCTCTTTAAGTTTGTAATATTTCTTTGCAGATATAGCACACCCTCCCATACACAGAAATCCCCATTAATACATTCTTAGGAATGCTTTGGATTAATGGGGTGATAACTGGAACTGGATTTAGAAAAGGTGTCAGGCAAAGAAACAAAGCAGCAACATCTCTATGGCAGGAAGAAGTTTGCTGAGAATGTGGCCACAGACCATTGGAAGTTTAGTTGGCACCAACCACATGAGTAAACTCCTCAGACACAAGACTTCCTTCAGGGAGAGAAAAATAGACACCACATCATGCAACCAACCAGTTTAACCTCCTTTACTAGTATCTTCCATTTGTACCTGTTCATCAGGCCAAGTGTTTGAGAAATGAATTTGTAGGCACAATATCCCACCCTGCTTCTTTACAAATTCTTCATATATGAGGGTTGACAATGACTGACTGCTAGGGCTTACAGTGTTTAGACAGATTCTCTGAGAAGCTAACTTCAAGCATGAGACTTCAGTCTGATTTGCCTGAGGATGCACTCCTCTCTTTTTAAATGGTGAGTTCTTATTTCCAAGATTGAACATAACACAAGAGTGGGAAGAGCAGTGTGAACTAGATATAGTCAAGGTTAGTCAGGCTGGACAATATACATAACAAGCAAACAATAGCAAGTGTTTCATCTAAAAGAAAGTAATTAAATTTGTTCCAGGTTTATTTAAACTTATGAAATAGAAAGATGTTCTGTTTTAAACTGTTTACAGAATTACAGATCATAAAATGGTTGAGATTGCGCAAGACCTCTTGAGATCATGTAGTCTACCTTCCCTCCGCAGGCCAGAATTAACTAGAGCAGGTTGTCCAGGACCATGTTCAGTTGGGTTTTCATTATCTCCAAGAATGGAGACTTCACATTCGTTCTGGGCAACCTGTCCCAGTGTTCAGCTATTCTCACAGTTAAAAATTTTTTCTCATGGAATTTTCCAAGTTTCAGTTTATGCCCACAGCCTCTTGTATTGTCACTGAGCACAAATAAGAAAAGTCTGACTCTATTGTCTTTACTTCTCCTATCAAGTATTTATACATACGGACAAGATCTCCCCTGAGATTTCTCTTCTCCGGGCTGAACAGTGTCAGATCTCTCAGCCTTTCCTCATATGAAAGACGCCCTACCCCATTAATTATCTATGTGCTTCTTCTCTAGACTGTCTCCAGTGTGCCTGTGTCATTGCACTTGTGATCACTGAGCTGGACCCAGATATGTCTTACCCGGGTCAGGCAGTGGGGAAGGGTCACTTCCCTTGACCTGCTGGTGATATTTTTCTTAATGCAGCCCAGGAGGCAGTTGACTGATTTTGCTGCAAGGACATGCTATAAGCTCACATTCAACCTGATGTCCAACAGGAACTTAAACTTTTCCAGACAATTGGCCCCCAGTATGTACTGAGACATAAAGTCAGATGCATGACTTATAATTTCCCTTTACTATACTTCATGAAGTTCTTGTCAGCCCATTTCTCCAGCCTGTGAATGACAACACAAACATGTGGTGCATGAACCACTCCTCACAGTTTTGTGTCTTCTGCAACTCTGCTGAGGGTGCACTATGTCCTAATCCAGGTCACTAATGAAGATGTTGCCCAGTATTGGTCTCACTATCAACCTCTTGTGCACCCTGCTATTGACTGGCCTCCAACTTCATGAGGCTGATCACAATGCTTTGAACTCAGCAGTTCAGTGAGTTTTCAATACACTCCAGTATCTAGTCTGCATTTCATCAGCTTGTCAGTGAGGATGTTATGGGAGATAGTGTCAAAGTGCCTTGCTCAAGTCGAGGTGAATGACATCCACTGCTTTCCCCTATGTGTTCCCTGTGTCAGAAGTCTTTTAAGAGTGACAACTCACCCAAAGTCCAAGCACAGGACTTTGTAAATGGCCAATAGTTAGGCAAGACTTTCATATCCTACACAGCTACAGTGGTACACCCTATATATTCACATGAACTTACTGTATTGTTTTGGAGGATTTTAGATGTGCCTGTGTCCAACTGGATGGAACTTATCTGAAATACTTTAATGATTTTTTTTTTTTCTCCTGAGATGAAAAGACCACTTTGGATGGACTCTGCTGCATTATGATGGTCTGGGGATTTCCTTGTGAGTTAAATACTACAGTTGCTGTTAATCATTTCGGTCAAGTGGGATATGGTTAATTCACAGCCTGTTTTTGACAGTGCCAGTGAACATCCATCCATGTGAAACTTCCAGAATTCACAGATGTTTCCATTATTCCCTGGCAGTCATCCAAATGCCCAACATCAGATGTAGTAGGCTAAGATGTCACAGGGAACCAAATTCACCAAATTATTTCTGGAAACTCTTTTTTTTTATATTATCATTACTTTTTGTCATGAGCTACATGAAGCATGTAGTATTCTCTGCCACACAAAGGAAAACAGAGTGTGGTGCATGGGATATCAGAATACCAAAGGGTATGATTTCCAACCAATTGTGGTTGTTAACTGCTTACTCTAATATTGTAGAATTGTGGGCTAGTAAAGCACTTCTGATTATCTGCCTTTGCTGGAGACAAAGGAATGTGCTTTGATCGCTTGAGCTTCCAGGCAAGTCCATTAGTTATCTATAAATCAGTATATTGATTTATGGATTTCTTGTTTATAAGACTATAAAAGAGTTGTTTTCAGACTGCTCATTCAAGTTCATATCCTTACATGAATTCTCCCTTGTGGTCAGTAGCAACAAGGTATTTTGACTTTTGGTAACAAAAGGCTTAGTCAGAAGAAGTACACACTGTATATTGCCTTGAGGCTCTAGAGGATTTGAAAGACTTGGTTTTGGAAATCAGAAGTAACAAACTCTGTGATGTTGGCTTTCAGCAGCCAACCTGCTTGATTATGTCAAACTAATTATGATTCTGTGAACCACTTTTAGATGTATTTATGAATAACATCCACAGGATCTGCTATGTGTTTATTTTAGCATCTTGAAAACATTTTCCTTTGCCTGATATTGCTTCTGTGTTGAAAAGAAATACTTTTCTTTCAGACAAATGGATCACTTGGGCCCAAATGTTCTAAACATCAATAAAGCTAATCAGGGTTAACACTGAAATGAGTATTAAACTGAAGATTAAGCTGAGAAAACAAACTGAGAAGCAGGTTCTTCTTTTTCCTCAATTGCAAACTGAAACGGAAGAAGCTTATCATAATCAAGTGAGGAGTTGAACTTAGCACTTACAGTGTCTAGCGTTATGAGCAAATAGTGATATTTATTGATGGTATTAATGTTTTTAAATAGGCTTAGACCTTTTATAATACCACCGACATTTCATTTTATGGAACATGGAATGTAGAGGCTGTAAAGTCATGATTAATATTGCTAACAGTAATAAGTAGAAGTGTAATAGTAATTTTTGCTCATATTTGCTTATATTATGTGAATGCCTTCAGTGTCTGAAGAAACTCTATAGGGATACAATTTTCCCCACGTTTGGAAATTGATTAGCTTCTGAAAATATTGCACGGAAGGACACAACAGAGTTCAGATTGTTTACTTTAACTGTTAACTGACCAAAGGCTGTGATAGTCACTTAGAGGTATGTATCCTGGCTGTGCAATTAGCTGTATTATTTAATCCCTCCCAGCATGTGCTGCTGTGTAGTAGGGGATTTGAATGTTTTCAGTGTCTCAGTTCTTCAGAAAAAAGATGCTAATCATCCAAAGACTTCTGAAAGAATATCACGAGGTCAGAATAAAACTGAAATAAAGTTTTGAGCAAATGAAAGAGAGCAGAACAGAAAAGAAGCTCTACCCTTGCCCAGCATTGTGAAAGCCACTGCCAGTTTTAGAGTGTTGCAATTGAACAGTACAGTAAGAGTTCTTTCTTTAAGAGTCCTGTCTAGATCACTAAGTAGTTCATCCATCCACATGAATAAATAAAATTTGCGAAATACTAAAGATTGTCCTACAGTAGAAGGGTACAAAAAGGAAACAGTAAAAGGACTGTAAAAAGGACCTTTATCAGCTAACCTTCAGGTTAACCTGATTAAAGCCAATTATCACCTCGTCTATGCCTTAGTGATCTCCATTTTACTTTTTTACTTTTTGGGTTTTTTTTTATGTTTCCATTTTCTAGTTAAATAAATAAATTTAAAAAAAAACCCACAAGATCACAGATTTTAGACTGAACTCTTAACTGACTCTTAACTGACTGAAGTAATGGTGCTTGCATTTCAAGACATGGATTTTTTTTTGCTCCTATTTGTTTGTGTTTATTTATATGATTACAATGGGTGCAAGTAATGGTTGAGAAGAAAGCTGGAAAGGATATGACATTGTTTACATCTGAGCATTTTAGGTATTATAAAACAAGGTAAAAAAGTTAAGATTATTTTCCTTTGCAATATAATTGAGCAATTTTTTGTCTGTTGAAATGGTTAAAAATTGTCTACAATATCAGATGTATGTGCATTATTTTGCTGTAAAATCATTCCTCTTCTTCTTGAGTGTAAGATAATGGAAGCAAGTTTGACATACAGGAACTGTTGTGAAACAGTGGCAACTCACTTCAAAGAATATAAAGAAAATTCTAATTCTTGGATTACCTGCTTCTGTGGCTGTTTTCCAAAATGGAATAATAATCAGGGAACATCACTAGAAATGCAGTAGGTTTTGATTTCTTGGCTAGTGGTTCAGCTCTGTCAGTAATATCTGCACCTTGTTCTATGCTTTCAGCAAGCATTGTAGTTGTTCCTTTTAAAGCAGGAGAAAACAGTTCTCAAATTTATTCTGATGTTTAAAAACTCCCTAGGGCACGGGCTACCAGCTCAATGCATGAGCCTGCAACTCCTATTAGTACTAATGGGACTCGAAGAAAATGTGTGCAGAGAGTTCACAATCCTGACAGACTAGAGGGAAGCAGATATTTGCCATTGCTTCTGTGTACACAGCATAAAGCTCATGTATGTCAACAATAAAGGAACATGTTTTAACCTGGTTTCTTAGTGACTTCTTCATATTAATGGATAGCTATGATTTAAAAGCTTTTCAGGTGGACAATGATCTCATTCTCTGCGTTTTAACCATAGATTTTTTAATTATTTAGTTGAGAAAGAAAGCATCTAGTATGGTAAGAATCAATAACAGTTCTTCAAGGACAAAATACTTATTAAAAAGAGAGAAATATTCCTTCCATCGAGTCACTGTCTATACCTTCAGTCTACTGAAGGGTTAGACATTTCACATACTGAGCTCCTGTGGTGTTTGGGTTTTTTTTTGGGTGGGGGGGAGGGGACGGGTAGCGGGGAGGGCACATGGTTCAGTGATCCAGGTAGCACTTCTTAACAGAGCTATACATTTTTACATCTGCAAAAATAAAAATAGTGTTTGGATAAATCCACATAGTATATTTATCTATTGATTCATGGATACTCACTTTGAAAACTTGATTTCTGGGCAAAGATAGAGGTATCTTTGCAATATTCCTCTGAGGGAGAGAAATACAATTAGGTCTGTTTTACACAGATGAAGGAAAGAGATTAAGGGCTAAACTTAGAAAGGTACCTAAGGACTATTCACAAAAGGTAACTGTAGTCAGACATTTTCAGAGCATGATTCACAGTACTTGAATATAGTCTTTGAATCAACCCCTGGAGCTTCTCACTCCTTCTCTCTCTCTGTGAAATCTATGGGGATCCCGGGGTGATTAGTCCCCTTAGGCTAAAGATTGCATTTGAGAATAAGCAGTTCAAACCTGAGTGTTTCAACCACATCTTTTCAATTGTGTATTCCTTGTGCCGGCATCCAAAGCCATAGCCTACATGATGGCTCTGTGTGCAATGCAGAGGAGCCTGAGGGAAGGAACCTCCAAAATCAGGACTCTGTTTAGGGAGTCACTCAGAGCTATCAAGAGGAAAAGGATGTGTCTTGAACTAACATGCATTCTGGGATATGATTGCTTTATTCACCTCTAGCAGGAGGTCTGAGTAGCCCTTTCTGGAGCTGCAAAACAAAGAGAAAACAAGTCTTTCTTTGTCAGGAACCACCAATGTACTGAGTTCTGCTCTCCTTTCTCCCTCGACCTTGCACAACTTCAGAAAAAATGTAGCAAGTGGTCCCCGTCTCCCTCTTCCCATGTAACAGCTGCAGGTTAATCAATATCCCAGTGGTTATGTTCATTCACGTTGTCTAGAAACTCAACCAAAAGAATAGAAAAATGAATGTGAAGTATTGTGGCCTCTCAGCAACTGTGAGAGGGTGAGGAAGGTCATTTCATAGTTCACTTCATAGCATTTATTGTATGGAGACCACCTAAAAGTATTTGTTGTTTCTTTGCAAATGTCTTCTAAGACCGTAGAGAAAGTTTGTGGCAGAGACCAGAATTATCTCACTCTTTCCTGAATCTTAGTATACCAGCTCAATCACCAACTGATGAAACCAAGGGTTAGAACTGTTAGAACTGAAAGGTAATGGGACTCTTTTCCTTGTGGAGGTTGGAAGAAGTGTCATATATGTGAACGGACCACAGAAATTTGACAGCTTTTATACCGTTTCAAAAGAATGAATAGTGTCTTGGATATATTTGTCTTTACAGCAATGTTTATTTCAGACCTGAGAATTACCAGCTGGTTTCGTTGCTGTTCTTCAGCCTATTCAAGCCAGAACCTTATTTGGTTCACTATTATTTTGCCTTTATTAAAATGGACTTTGATGTTAGATTTTTTCCATGTAAAAGACATGAAGAGATATAAAGATCTGTAATCTGCTCAGGCTGATGAGAACAGAAGTGATTTAATGCATATTATTACAATTTAGATTTAGGACTTCAATATTGTTTTTAAAGATGAGAAAGTCATGACATCAAAAGGTGATTTTTTTTTTGTCACTAATTCACTCAAATTTCTGTCAAATATAAAATAAAACAGTTGAGTATCTGTAGGAAGTAGAAACTTGGGATATGAATGACTAGGAGCTGAGAAATCTGTTATCCCAGGAGTTTTGTGTATACTTGTATATATGCAAACATACAGGTAGCCTAGTCAGATCTTAGATGCTGGTCAGGAAAAGCTTTTGATGATAATAGAATAAGAACCACAAAGGAAGCAGTGCTGGGTTAATGGTTGGACTGGATGATCTTAGAGGTCTTTTCCAACCAAAAAGATTCTATGATTCTGTGATCTAGGATCTCAGATTGGATCCATCCAACTGAAGGACTCATTTGCCAGTTAAGACATGAAAAAAACTTCCTGAACTTTGTCTTTTATCACAAAGTACTCAAAAGATCATTCTTCAGCCCATAACACAGAGTGAGTCCTCCTGTTCTTCCTGAAGTCCTCCAACACATATCAGCTCTTGAAAGCCCATGCCACAAAGAATATGATGTAAAGTCTTGTTAAAAGTAGTGACCTAATCTTAAATTCTAGATATGTGCATTCCTCATCGTTATGCCATACAATCTACTCCAAATACTTGGTCTTGGATAACAGTTTATTGTTTCACATATTACAGGAAAAAATAACAAAAATTCTGGAAGGCACGATACATACTCAAAGAAAGAACCAATCTTCAGTTTTCCAGGGAACATTAATGGTTAAAGCAAATCAGTTTACCACAATCAGGAGTCTCTCCAGGAACAATTTCAGTGAAATACCCTGTTGGAAAGTAGACTTTGCCTGTGTATTAGTGATTAAATTCCCCCCAAATTCCACCTCTATTAGAGCATGCTCTGCATTTTCTAGCATATGCTTTGCAAGGAATTTCCTGAAATATAATCTCTGTATTGCCTGGGATTGCTTCACTCCTGAACAGAAAAAAAACCCTTAATTTCCAGTGTTTCCAATGCTTCCTTCTAAACCCATGTTTTTTCCATGTTTTGCTCTAAAAAGAGCAAAACATTTTTCCCTAGGATTTGAAACAAACCCAGGCTGCCTGATTTTCAACACGTAAGTGCTATACCTAGTACCTGAGAAACAGTATCACATCAAGAATTAACACTTTGGAAAAAAATTAGTTTCTTAAAAAATATCCAAGCTGTAATACATGAGACGTATAGTAAGAGATCTCCAATTTAATCAAGTTTTCTTTCAAAAGGGATATAAAATTTCTCCTGTTTTTTTCTAAGGTAAAAAGATCACACTCTCCAGCCATCATGAGAGAAACCTAGATTCAAGACCTTACTCCTTATGAATCCAGAGTGATATGATGAAAAACCCCTGTACCACAAAAACCAGGAAATCTGACCCAGTTTGTTCACTTCACCTTTCCAAAAAGGTATGGAAATTAAAAAAAATGCATCTGACAATTCAGAAAGTTCAGATCCTGATAATTAAATGGACATCTGATACAATTCCATTCTCATGAATGTGATTGAAGGTTTGGTTTATTTTGATGGGTATCAGATGTCAATATTACATAGAAATAGGACTTTGCCTTCTGATTTTGTTCCCTCTCACTTCACAGTCTGTGTCCACATGCTCTTCACAGTCTGTGTCCACATGCTCTTCACAGTCTGTGTCCACATGGATCCAGGTCATGATGGTGTGTCTTCAACCTTCATCTCTCAGTGGCTTTGGTTGGGGCTCTCTATGAAACACACTGCTGAACAGTCGAGTTTCACCTAAGCAAGTGGGCACCACAGGCACCAGGGTCTAGATAAGTGGGAAGGTACTGTGCCTGCATTCCTCTGTGACAGGGAGAGAGACACCTCTCAGGGAGCATGAGAAGTCAACATTACTCCTGTGTCCCCTAGTTTAGATAGGGTTAGGGTGTCTGATTTTAACACCGGTGCTTTACATATGAAGATGATGCAGAAAATACCACTGTGGAGCTGTGATACCCCTGTGAGATACTCATCATTCAAGAGTACAGGTTTGATCCAGATCAGCTGTGGGCACATGGTCACATTGCCACTGCATAAAACCTAGTGGTTCAAAGTTAACCCATCAGTACATTTGGAGCAAATTTCCACAAGAAAATTGTGTATATGTTAGGCTAATGCCTTCCATCATCCAGATACTTCTTCATTTATTTAGTTAGAAAATGCAAACTTGGAATTATGAAACTGTGGCCTGAGCCTCATGCCTTTCACAGGCATCACTGCCCTGTTATCTGTTACTTTGTCAGCTCAGGTACCAAGTCTTGGCTCCTTACGAACCAAGTGGGTATCAGTATGAGTCCTAAGGAGGAGATACTGGGATTTGAAAATTCCTTAAAGATGTACTTTCACTTCTACATGAAAACAGTGCTTGACATGACAGGCAGTGTGGATATATATTAAATAATAATATGAATACTAATAAGAAATCTACATCCAGATTTCAGCCTTGGATTAAAGTACACTTTATAACATATGGGAATGAAGCATATTTAATCAAGCACAAGGCTACTTTTTTATTAACACTTGCTTCTGAATGTGATATGAAAACTCCTACAGACTGAAAAGAACATTTTTCATCTATACCCATAGGTAGGCTTGAAGTACCATCCCTTGGGACTCTTTTCACTGCCACCAAAACCCCAGGTGGTCCTTACTGCTCTTTGGGGGAATCCCCATCACAGAGGGCAGCCCACAGAAATGAATAATGCCTCTACCAAAATTATCTTATTTTTTTCCACATTTTTCCACAGAGTCTCAGATTCTCTGACTTCATTCCACGCCTGTAAATTCCCAACACATTAACAGTTTTGGGAAATACAGTGTAAACCTGCTAATCCTGTAAGTGGACCAGAACCAGAGCAGCTTGAGAATCATGAATCAGTACTGTTACCCCACCACAGTTGTCCTACTGCGACAAATACATTATGACTTCTCAGACTTGACTTGGTCAAGGGCAGGAGTATGTGCCCTCGGAGCTACATACTTGGGTCCCTCCTGCCTTCTTTTCATGCATTTTTTTGTACAGTTCCTGGCTTCTAGGGCCAATGGGAAGAAGCTAGCAAGAGTCAGCTCTTTGGGTCCTCTGTGAGTGGCATGATGAGTGTGGGGGTCTTACCCAGCTACGGATTATTGAAACAGAGAAAACTAATTTGTTTAATGGTTTCTAAAATCAGATTTAATGGAAAAAAAAAAAAAAAGGACAGGTAAGTCTAATCTTTAGAGTTTGAAATTCTGTATAGGGCCCGGGTAACCTGGATCACGCCCAGCTTCTCAGATCAGAATTGCAAAGGTGATGTTCCAGTCACATGGGAAGGATGGGGTCAAATCCAGGAGATACCTGAATAAATGGGTATTAAATAACTGCCCATATACATCAATACAGAGCTTGTCCATATTAGACCATTTCCCAGTGCACTTTCAGTGTTTCACAGTACTTGAAAAAAAAATCTTTAATACTTAAAAAATTAGGTTCACTGATCTGGGTGGAGCAACCATTCCCTGTTGATCTGTAGGTTTCTCTACTGTATTCTGATTACTGTTCTATCTAGAGCATATTATGGAGATCATTTTCTCTGATGAAACTTTTACGCAATAAATAAATAAATATTCCTCTCATGTCATAGGCATTAGAGTTCTTCGGTTTGACAACATGGAACATTTAATGTAAACCCTTTCTTGCTTTCATGTAGCATATTTCCTTTTAGTAAAATAAGGGGGTGGGGTGACAAATTGTAGTAATAAGGGTCTGAAAGGTGTGTAAAACATACAGCAAACAAAGTAATTTTCCAGTGAGTCTGTGATATTGC
>NW_010236352.1:82500-93548 GCF_000690775.1 Eurypyga helias
TACAGTTTTATTATTTAAATATATTTGTTGTAGTTTAGATATAGATATACTATGCAAAGATGTAACCTTAAAGAGGAGCTTGGGTTTTAGGGGTTTTTTTAACTTTATTTTTTTATGGAACTGAAGTTTTCCTCCATCAGAAAGAAGAGAAAAAGCATAACTTTCCTGAATGAACACCGACAATGATTTACTTAGTTCTGCACTGCTCATAATACGCTTTCTAATTTGTATGTCTTCCTTGCCAGAATATTCTTATTCATTAACTGTTTTCAATTATTTTTAATTTAAGATTTACACATTAATAAATTATGTGTAAGTAGTAGGATATGGTATATGGTTCTCCTAAATAGCAGCCTTAGCATCAAACCAGCTTGGGGGAGAATAGGCCCCTTTAATTGTGCCTTTATATCTTCTTTCTCCTCCAGCATCGTATAAGAGTGATGAAATGGTGGTAGGTAGAAATTCCTTCTTTTATATTATAGGAATGTAGGGTGAGCACATTGAGAGGCTGATGAAATATAGTTCAAAATATAACTTTTTTAATATGGGTATATTTTGCCTCTTCCACTCTAAAGGTTGGCATTAATTTCATAATAACTATGATGATAAGATACCCTGATATGTTAAGCTTTCATGAATCATGGTGTTCTTGGAAGAAAATAAACTACTACCACCACCACCGTTCTTGTTTTTAAAATGTGAAATGTAATTGACTAACTGTCACTTTCTATTCAATCTCTCCATTCAAAATTACCATTGTGGCATTTTCAACCACTCAGTGGAGAAAGTTTGGCCAAGACAGAGAGATGAGCCAGAGTACTCCTGTGCACTGCCTCAAACTGTCACTTAGTGGGTTAATTGCAGCTGGTGCAAATGTGTGGGATGGTCTTAATTTCTCCTGAGAACCTATCCTGCTTGAAGAATAATGAGGGAACAACCGTTAAGTTGCTTTTAAGTTGAGAAAGAAACCAACTAGTTTGTATTAAGGATGTTACTTTAATGGGATACATATGGAAATGCCATCAACGTGATGATATAAAGTGCGTGTGTATTTTCAAGACAAAGCTTCAAGTTTTCAGAACCAATAGTGAGCAGTGTAGGGCAAATGGTAAAACAGACATGGAAAATTTAGGCTATCTATTAGCATCTGATGTTGACTCAGCAGGGGAATCCTTCCTCTGAGTTGTTCTGTAATCAGTGCTCCTGCATTTATGCATCTCATTTTTCCAAGAGCAAATGGAGCAGAGCTGGTGACTCTTACCAGTCCTTCGCACTATAGCAGTCCTGAGGTTTTAGCCAAATTTGAAGCAAATTCCAACAAGACATTATTTCAGCACAGATGTGTAGCATGAGAGTTGTGGTAGAAATTGCAATTTATTTCCAAGGACCCTGCATGTGCAAGGGGCAGTCATCTGTCAGTGATCATGTGAAAATCCATGTCCACCAATTCTACTGGTTATTGTTTTATTTGTCTGGAAACACAAACCATGAGTCTAATAAGAAGGTAACACTTTCTTCCACTTCTATATTAACTGTTATAACACTTTTCAGAAATTAGGGTATAGATGTAGATATAGCTGCAAAGTTTTTGATAGTTACATTGGGTTTTTTTGACTTAGAGCATAAAGTTAAGAATTTTATAGCTAAATTTAGCAACAAAAATGAATACACAGGTATCTCTAATTTTGCATCCAAGAGAAGAGACTTGATATTGCTATAATTAAGTACAATTAGATTGAGACCACTTTCTGTGAATGAAAAATTCAACTCTCGAACTAAGTTGAAAACATACAGCTAATGAACAAAGTAAAGAGGAATGCAGCAGAGCTCATATGAAGCGTTATTTTTCTAATTGGAAAATCTTTAAAAAGGAATGGAAAATGATAACTTATATCATTTATTTTAGGATTATCCTGTTGCATTAACAACAACAAAAAAACCCGCATCTCTACTACAAAATGCAGTAAGTTCATTCAGCAGATGTATGAAAATGGTATGGCATATTAAAATTCTATAACTTTTTTACAGTAATTTGCAATGAAACATTACATTTCTATCAAAATGTTTACATTTCATCCCTGTCAGAGTTTCATTGTGAAAGGACATGCTTTGGTAAAACAAAGAGGAAATATATTTTTGGGTACAAGTTACTACAAAATGAATAGTGACATAAGAATATCACAGGGTCATAAAAGAAAATCACAGGGTCATAATCTGTGCAGGTAATTTAGTTAATAATAATATGGTTTAGTGAGGAAGGAATTTATAAGATACTTTAGGAACAGGGAAATTATCAATGTAACTTAAATGAAAATAATATAATTGGTTGGGAAAAGCATCAAAATACATGCTAAACATTCATCTTGGAAGGTATATCTATTAACAAGATGACTTAAATGAAGTTGATTTTATGACATAGTTGCCCAAAGTGCAGAAGAGGTGAGTGAAGGAAAATAGAATTAGTCTGTAGTTGTGTGGTTTCCTCTGCTTTTTTCTGAGAGTTGTATTATTTAAAGAAATAATCCCAAAAATCTAAATGAGAAGTGAGTATAATTAACTTTCATATTATTACAATTACAGGAAATTTAAAGAAAGTATTTCTGTAAGATTTTTTTTTAATAATAATTATTAAACAGCCCCACATGCTCTATTTATAGTAATACCTATATTTGAAGGCCTTAGTTCTTAAATATCAAATCAGCGCAACTTTCTGTCCAGATAGTGCACACTGAACTCTGTGCCACAGAGAAAGCAGCTGAACTTCAGAGTAAGTAGATGATTCCTGCTTAGAAAACACACAGCGTAGATGACAGAGGTTGGTACATCATATTTATCATCAGATTTTCTTCTGTTCTCCAGCTACAGGTAAACCATTTTCCTCATATTTCATTTGTCTCCACTACAAACAAATGAGAAGTTCACAACAAGCCATGGAAAGATAGAATTTTCTTTTTAAATCCCTGCAAACAGGATTTATTTTGTTCCTACTTTTTAGGTGAATATACTTCATTTGTATTAAATACTTCTTTGTTTACAGGTTCAGCATAAATACTTAGTTCTTTAGAGGTTTTGACCAGTATTTGGGATTTCACGGAGTTAAACTGTCACATTACTCTGCTAGAGATAAGTAACAACAAAAGTAATATGCTGTTATTAACTATTATTATTTTAATATGTGATTATCAGTAACAATAAAAACAGTCATATGTGGTCTTTTCTTAGTAGACCAGCTGTATAATTGTCCATAGATGTTAAATAATATGAATTGGTGGTCACTAAGAGAAATGATGTAATGTAACTTCTCAGGGAAAGATATTTAGGCCTTGAAGATCTGAACACATTTTATGCTTTTCCATTTCATGCATTTCACAAGAAAGAGTATTAAATCTTTATGTTACTATGGCTAGCACTTAGTCATTCTATATTTTTTTTAATTACAGTATTTCTTCAACCTGATGTATTGCCAGTTAACAGTTCATTTCCTAACCAGCTCTTATTCCAACAAGTCATAATTGCCTGCTACTCAGAGCTTTTTACACAGGATCCACAATAAACTCTTTCTTTATGATTAACACCTCAAAGTGAAGGTCTCTGCTTTGAAAGTTTTAAGAACTGTTTCTTGTCTTCCTTCGGCATTTACCACTACTATAAGGGCTCAAGAAACAGTCCATCATCTTTCCATACCTGGTTAAGACTTTGAAGAAGATACTGGTTCCAGGGAAAATATTTTTCTCCTTTGTCATGAAGGTGTGCCTTATGTACATGGATACCAGTTGTTGCCTGCCATTCTATAAACCAGTAGAGCTGGTAAATTAATCTGAAGTGTGTCTAATGAAGTTTTCACTGAAAATCAAATGTTTTCAAGGAACAAGACAGAAAATTATAGTGAAAAAATTACTTTGATGTAGTATTTCTGAAAAAAATTCTATTTTGGGAAGCTAGAAAATCATTTTGAAAAATGTTTAGCCCTTCTATCCTGGTTGTTTGGTTTTGGTTTTGTTTTTTTTTTTTTCTCCCCCAACAGCTGTGTGTGAATCTTGTTGATCTTAATGCTATGATCTATCTATATGTTTTGTAATATTTTCATTACAACTCATAACTGAACAATTTGTACTTTCAAATCCACAAGTCTGAGCTTCAGGACATGGGGATAGCTCCAGGTATTCAGGTCCTGAAGGTATATCTAAGGTTTTGTGCTTCCTTCGAATCTGAGTTATCTAACTGAAATATATGAGGTTTAGTTCCCCAGCCTCTCTTTAATATTTCCTACTGGTTAGGTTTGGTAGCACCTCACTCCTCATCTGCTCATTTCTAGAAATATAGTTTTTGGTTAAAAGTCTGGGTAGTAACTGAGAATCAGAGAATCACAGAATTGACAGGCACCTCTGGAGGTTCTCTCATTGAATGCCCTGCTTCAGCCAGGCCACCTAGGAGTCAGTTGCCCAGGACCTTGTGCAGGCATCCTTTGAATATCATGAAGGATAGACTCCAGAACCTCCCTGGGCAATCTGTGCCAGTGCTCTGTCACCCTCACAGTAAAAAAATGTTTCCTGAGGTTTGGAATGTACTGGTGCCTGAGGTTGTTCCTCCCCAGGTGCATAACTTTGCACTTGTTGAACTTCATGAGGCTTTTGTCAGCTCATTTCTCCAGTCTGTCGAGGCCCCTTTAGAATGCAGCATGGCCCTCTGGCATATCAGTCACTGCTCCCAGTTTTGTGCCATCTGCAAATTTGCTCAGGGTACACTCTGCGCCATCATCCAGATAAACAATGATGTTAAACGGGACTGGACCTAGTATTGAACCAACAGCTACACTGCTAGTTACTGACCTCCAGTGAGACTTTTTCTGCTGATCACCACCCTCTGGGCCTGGGCATGCATCCAGTTTTCAATCTATCTCTAGACTGAGCTCAAGACCTGGGTGCTTCAAATTAGGTATTATAGCGCCAAATGTTTAATTTAGTTCTTCCTACTAGGAAGAAAAGATTAAAATTGCTCTTAGATTAGATTTATCCCAATGAAGTACACATAATATAGTTTGGTCTTGAGTACTCTGAGAACTGATTTTGTTGGTTTTCTTCTTGAATCTCATAAAACATTTTCTAAAATGAACTAAGGTCAGGAAGTCTGCAAGCTTAATATTAACTCCCAGGACACCAGGAGCTGAGATTCATATAATTGGAGAATATACTGAGAAGGCAGAGTCAGAGCATTACTCTAGGGAGGAGAAATGGAAAGTAGCCTTGAACAGATTGTAAATATCAGCATTTTAGGTATTCTTATCTAACAAAACATTAGTTAAATTCTTTACATGTAATTGCTTCTTCCACAAACCCTATTTAGAACAGAAGAATCCTTTTCTGAAATTAAGATATTATTAATCTAACTAGTAATATAGACATTTTTGCTTTGTTTTAGCTGCCAGCTTAATTTGGTTTAGTTAGGATGAAGCAAATGGCAAGGGACATTAACATCTATCAATAAATAAATTAACTATTAAAAAATTTAGTTCTAAACAAACACTTAGGCACCTTAATCAACACTTGGGAAGAATTTTGACATCTTTGTCCATAACAGCAATTTTAAAGCCAAATTCTGCCTGATCCTGGAGGAACAGTTCACTGAGGAAGGGTGTGTGTGTGTGTGTGTGTGTGTGTGTGCGTGTGTGTGTGTAAGGAGCAGAGGGGGAATAACAGGAGGATTTATGTCATTTCACTGCTCCCTAACAATGGATGTCATGGATTCTGACTTACATTTAAAGGACTGTCTGAATTTTACGTCATATACATATGTATATATATATGAGACCGGAACTGCACAAATTAGTGTCCTAGCCACAAGACTACAGCACCAAACACCCAGTCAAGTTTTTATTTTCTGATCTTATAAAACCTGTACCCTGTCTGCCCTACAAGACTTCCAGTATACTTGGCTGAAATCATCTCACTCCATTGCCAAGAGCCTCATAAACAGTGTTCTCTTGCTGAAGAATACTTCTCAATTTGTAATAAAAATCTTAAGGCCTTTCTTAAAGTCAGCCCACAAACATCAAATCACCAGATAACAATTGGTATTAATTAGGTTAAGGTTTATATTTAATTGTAATTACTATGTTATATTAATTTTCATATGTACTTTTGTAGAAGAACTCAGAAATATATTTTCATATTTCTAAACAGTTTATAAAGTAATAAATATTTTCTATTTATTCAAAAATTGATTAAGTTTTAGTAAATGAAAATTCTTGTCCCTCCTCAACAGAAAGCTAAAGTACTGCTGAGTAAGTACTAGGTGGTGTTCCATAATCATTTAAGCAGGAGTAAACTCTTCCTTCCCCTTCCTAACTATCTTATTATGGAGTCTGCTGCTAGTTTTGGGTAAACATATCTTGATTTTTTTTTTTTCCTGAGGTTTTGGAAATGTTTTGTGAATTTTCACATTGCAGTAATATGAAAACACTTAAAATTTCATGGAGAAAGGGAAGCTTGCAAGTGTGGATTGCAGAGACTCCAGAAGACAAAGGTAAATTTAAGAAGTGTAATTAGTGTAATAGCAAAAATTTAATCTAAGAAAATATATTCTCTCTTTTCTTTTGTAAATAATAATAAAAGAAGATAGACATAATGAAGTGAATAGTGGAATTCTTCTGGTTTTTGTATGTATTTTAGTTTCAGAAAAAAAGATGTTGTTTTGGGGGTTTTTTTGGTGTTGGTTTTTTTTTTTTTCATTTTACATTCTAATACTTATATCGTTTATTCTTTATTTTTTGCAAGAGATGAGCTTATATTTTTTCAAGAGATGAGCTTATATTTCACAGATCTGAAGCATTCCTCTGATGACAGAAGTTTAGATTTTGGTGCGGGGAATCAGAGTTTTTGCTCTGTGACTGCCAGCATTTAAGAAAGAACATAGTTGTTGACTTTCACACATAATAACGTCTAACAAAATAACAAAGCTCTGTACATTATGGAGCTAAAAATACATATATGTATTTGTAGGAGCTCTTCTGTTTTTCTGCGTCTGTAAGAAGTTAGAAGACCATTTGACTGCAGAGGTCAATCAACGGATAAGACAAGAGTAAAAGAGATTATAGATAAGAAAATAATCTCTTAACTGAATCAGTTCAAGCCTTTTAAAACTTCCAATTTTTCTTCAGGTAATATGTCAAGATATGTGACCATTTGATGAGCAACCAGTTTAATAAAAATTATGTACAATATAGCAACAGTGCTGAGTCTCTATGGACTTTGGGATAATAAAGGGTGTGAAACTTCTCCCAGAGTTTTCTAGGGTATATATTATGGAAAATCCTGGGTTCATTGTCTTTTTCCGTCAGGGTTGTGGTTTAACTCCAATTAGCAACTAAACAACACATGACTGGAACATTTTTAAAAAGTATGAATCCATTCAGGTTTTTGCAGTAGAAAAATCAAGAAGGGTTTGTTTGTTTTTTTTATTTTAAAGAATGGTATTCTGCTTAAATTGATTTAGCTTTCATGCAAAATCAAAAGAAAGAAACCTGGTAAAGAAAACAACAAACCTTAATAATGGAAATCCCAGACCAAAAAAAATTCTCTTAGTTCAAACCAACTGGCTAGATTTTACAACAAAGCAAGAATTGTTCTACTTTATGAATTTCAAGGCTTACTAGACCTCTGATTCAAATATGAGAGGTCAGCAGAGGCCAGATGAAGGGCCAAGCTGGAATCTGCAAGAATTTCTACCTAAGTAAGAGACAAACTGATGGATCCTTGTGTGGCTGCCATAGCAAAAGCAGCTGAACAGAAACCTACATTTCTCAACAGGAGGATGGTGATATCAAATGTCAGTATCCTTTACTTCGACCTCTCCTCAAGCTTTATTGAACAAAATAGCACATGGTTATTCACCAGAATTAACACCTGTACCTAGCAAAAAGGGAATAACTGTCAACTAATAGTGGGTTTCCACTGTGCTGTGTACTGTGTTAAGGTAACCATGCATTTCAGTAAAATAAGTAAATGCTTTAAGTCAGAAGCTTCAATTGGTTTCTAATTTAATTCCTCTGGGAAAAGAAGAAATGGCAGCAGTTCTGGATGAGAAATATAAGATAGAAAAGACTAAAGAGAAAGTAAAGACAAAGTCCTACAGAGCTTTAGATTATACCTCATTCCAGGGCTTGAAATTAGTTGGTCCTGACTTCACTCAGTAAGATGATATCTAGCTTCAGCTTTACTTTGAGTGAACTCTATTGATGAATGGAAAAGGCTGGTTTTCACTGGGAAAATACCTGAAAACAACCTGTTTCTGAGAGCAACTGAGAGTTTAGCAGAAAAGAAAAAGCGACAGAGTCACCTGAGATGTTTCCTCATGCATTTTATTGCTCTAAACAACACAGGAAATAACACTCTAATTTTTAGAATGTGAGGATTCTAACAAACCACTTTTAGACAAAGAACATTTTCTTTTCTGTGATACTTTTTCCATTATTCTCCATCTATCTTTTCATATTGTAGGCTCTAGGGGTAAGGTCTGTGAATTTGTATATACTTGTAAAGCACTTGGCACTCTCCTGTACTTAATGCAAACACTAAAAGCCAACACAGTATAAAATATTAGCTCTTCAGTTATATTAAATCCAAATGGTTCACTTAACTCTCTGCTTTCTGTGAAAGGGTACCAATTGAAGTGGCCTGTAATAAAAAGGGGTTTGATAAGATCTACACTAGTTTTACCCCAGTTAAATTTTTGGTTTATGATGTTACATTCAACATTTCTTTATCTAACTGAAATTAGAATCAAGGTTGCAGCAAAAGAATGAACTAACTGAGAGAGGCTAGTCATACTGTAGACTATTTCCTTCTTTGCTGCTTCCTCGTAATTTGCTAGAAACAAAGCACATGCCACAGTAGTGTCCTTCCCCAGCTCCAGGTAACCTGAAAATACATAGAGAGTACACAGAATGTTACCTTATGAAGTTTTTTCTTTTTATGGTACTGTTTAAAGTGTAAGTCTCACAAGATGTAGTCTGCATGAAATTAAAAATTAAGGAGGGGGTGAGAAGGGAAGAGAATGAGAAAGAAGGGGGGTGCTGGAGGTCTACTTCACCTTTCTTGCCAAGAGGAGAAAATTTATGTTGAGTTCCTTTTTAGGCTTCCACTGAGCCTCAAGGGTAAATATTCAGGTATGGTCTTGACAGTTTCTCAGAGGTCTTATTTTTAGAAAGAGTGAGTCACACCCATCTTCTGAAAAAGCAAATTATTTTAAAACACCCTTGGTTGCTGAAAATTGCTATTCTTCTTAAATGTCTTAAGGGTATATTAATTGCCTACAGATAAAGATATATTAATTACCTACTGATAAACTCTTATTTTAAAATGTTGAGTTCCGATAGCAAGCACTTGAAGATAATTAAGAACTTAGGATAATTGAGAAATGTAGGGCACATCCACATGCACTTCACATAAGGTTATTCAAGCTAGTCCCAAAAGAGAGGATATGTGTATGCCACAGTGCTATGCCACACAGGTATATGGGTTTTTGTATAGGAAGCAGTATAGCTCTGTGAATATGGTATTTGCACTGGGACTAATTAGGTCACTTCACTTTCTTATTGCAATTGTTTCTAGTTTTGGAGCCAGCTGGGTATCTTTTTACGGTGCAGTATTGTTCACTATAGACATACCCTTAAAATTATTGTATGTAGTCCCTTACATATTCATCCTGTGCACTGAATGAATTAGGTTCCCAGTTAGAAAATAGCACACAATTGTTCATAAGCTCCCAAATATTTCAGTATTCTCTATTTGTATTTTCCTAACTTTAACAGTTTGATATTTGCCATCCGATTCTTGAAGAAAGGAGGAACTTGAAACATATTTTTATATGTTTATGACAGCCCTCCATTCTGAGCTCTAACAAGTATTTGAACTACAACCTTCACAGCTGAGACTGCTATTCCTTCTAGTAGTCGACAATTATTATCTCGGTGGGGAATGCACAAAGAGATCATATTTGATCATGAGGTTTGGAGGAACCTCAGGATAGGTTGACTTTCTTTCTTCAGCTTCCCACCATGGAAGCTTTTATCCAGACGTGAGGAAAGAATTCTTTAGGTTACTTTGGTCCTAGGAAAAACTGAATGACATTTTATGGGTTTTGCTTTTACAAGAACAAATTTTAGCATATTTAGCTCCAAATACAGATTTTTTTCTGGAAGAAAAGTCAAGGTGGGAACAGTGTAGAAGACACATACTTGGGCTATGACTGGCTGAAGACAGTGTACAGTGCTGCTTTTTAAACATAGGTGCTGCTAATCTCAAAAATCTTTCAAGTAATTATGCATGTATAATTAGACTTTGAGTATTTGGGCCCAAGTTGCATATTTTCTGATATATTACTATAATGACTAAACATTGTTGCTTACAGAAACTTCTAGTTATTGTAGTAACAGTTGTGACAAAAAAATAATTAATATATTAGTAAAAAATACTACGCAGGAGTAATTAAAATTATGGTCAGATGAGGAATTCAGAGGTATTGTGAAAGCTTTTTCCCACCCTATAGTTTAGGATTTTACAGCTCAAGAAGTTTCTTAAAGAAAAATAAAAGATAAAAATATTTTTTCATAAATATGCATTTCCTTTTTACAGAGTTAGCATGAAACACTGAATTCTTGTATCTCCCATGATTGAAGTATGAGTAATTACACGTATAATTGAACTGCCAGATATAATTTCTCTGATTAGGAATGTACAGATTTCAGTTTGGTTTTCTAGCTTGAAACTGATCTAGCATCATACATTTGTAGGTTAATATGATCTATTGAGATAGATTTCCATTGGTTTCTTTGTGGAAAATAAAGTCAGGCAATTCACAAACACTTAATTCTATTAAAGATTAATTCCATTAAAATGTTGTCATGGTTCTGAAGTGATAAATGTGACAGGAATGAGCTCGATTCATGTCTGGGATACACTGAGTTATACAACTCACATCTTTGAGGGCAGATCTTCAGATAGGGAAATTTTGTCTAGATGTAGGCTACAAATAGAATCATAGAATCATAG